>NW_026623279.1:3218344-3263226 GCF_030028575.1 Malurus melanocephalus
ATGTCAGTAATGTCCTTCTCTGCCTTTTAAATCTGATCAGCTACTGAGATTTGAAAGGTTAGGAGTTTTTGTTTTTTGTTTTTTTTTTAAATTTCTGAAAGAGATGGTTGATAAGAATAACTACTGTAATGAGAATCATTACATAGCAATCAAATCACTTTCTCTATACATTTTGTGTTGACATGCTAAAACATTAAATGGTTTTTGGCCACAGAGGATGAAATACATGAAAGTATCCAGACTCAATAGCAAATAAAGAWCAGAAGGGTTGGCAACAAACATTAATGCTTGTCCAGGCTGGACAGAAGAAAGTTCTGSCTCTTTTGGCCTCAGGGAGATAGGTTGTTTCAACTGCAGGAGATGCATGAAAGTTCTGATATTTCTCTCTGCTTTAATCTGGGATAATATGTTTTGAAYCTAATACATATGAAGGTATTTCCCAAACACCTGGAAAAATGGCCAATTTTCTGGCAAATTCAAGGAAAAAAGATCCCAACTCAAACTCTGATTTTAATCCAGTAGTGACTCTGACAATCTCCTGTAAATAATGGAATTAAGTTTCTTCTTGAATAAAAGTCGTACCAGCAGACTACTACACTTGATATCAAAATAGGTGGTCATGTTTACATCTTTTGCCTAATTTATGATCCATCTGTCAGATGGCAAAACACATCACTGGTTCTGTGGGGAGGTTTAAGGTCATTTGTACCCATAGTACTGAAGACTGAAACCTGTTGCTCTGGGCTAAAAGTGGAGTTTTGTGTCCAAGAATGATGCCTTTAAGCAAGTGGTGAAACAAATCCAGGTACATAAGGATGGATTCCAGACAAAGRAGAGTGTAAATTTAGCTAGCTTTTACTGTCTTAAGTTAAACAAGCCTAATAATTTAAACACACAAATTAAAARCCACATCCATAATGTATTACAAATTAAAACCAGATTAAACTCAGGCACAGGTCCTRCAGCAATCACCATTCCTTATATCTTAGTGTAAAAGTATAAATTTAGCCATGCTTTTTGGGTTCATCTCTCAGTTTCCAAAACTTCTTATCAAGCCCCTTCAAAGCTCAAATGACCCAGTTCCCAATTCAGGCTCAAATGAAGAATTTTGGCTGTCAAAAAAAAAAAAAAAAAAAAAAAAAAAAAAAAAAAAAAAAAAAAGCTTGAAGACTTAAAGTATTAGTCTTCCTAAAAATCTGGCCTTAAGTATGTGCGTTGTACTTGTTTAAATCTGTCCTCCAGTGATACCAAACAATGAACTGTCTTGAAACCACACACTGTTGAAATTGAGAATGATTGTTTATCTTGCAGGTAACCAGCACATATATGCTCTGGGAGCAAGCATCTGGTAATGTTTGCAAAACCACTAATTTGTTATAAATTTTACACAAAATGCTCCTTTCAGTGAATGTGTTAGCTTTTATACTGTAATGACCAAAATTTGAAGAGACGGGTGGAAAACATTTTATTCACACTGATGAATAGTTACTTACATGAACAGCTGCATTAGAAATCAAAATAGRTGTCTAAATGCATAAAGTATCTTGTGATGCCTGCCCACATTATTAGCTGATAAATATTCAGAAATTGTTTCACAACCTTCATTTTCAAAAACAGTCTGTGAGACTGAATGCCATCTTTTCCCTTTTTAAATCAACCTTTTGTGTGTGTTTATTTGACAAGATTACATCATTGCTGAGTAAATGTTTAATTTAGGTGTCCTCCTTAGCGTTGTAATCTTTTTGGTCYATTTGGTCCTGAATGTTTCATGTATGTACTCCAGATCCTCGCACAGGTCTCTAGTGAATATAAAAACAGAAACACATGGAAACTAGATGTTCTTCAAATATGCAGYGAATACAGAAAAAAATCCATATTTGACTGAATTGTGAAAGGCACCGTGCTGAAAGTTTAATGTGTTTATCATGCATCATCCAAAATAAATTGTCCTACTTTAATGCTAGTTTCTTAAAATATACATTAGGAGTTTTAGTGATTAAATGGACATTGTCAGCTAGGTAGGCATGCAGGATTTTAGTTCTTTGGTTTTTTTGGGGTTTTTTTTTTGGTTTTTTTTTTTTTTTTTTGGTTTCAAGTGCATTTTTCTTTTTGTTGGAGAGGATTTTTTCATTACAGCACTGCATGAAAACCCCTACCAAGTTAACGACCCTTCTAATCCTACTGCAGGCTGTTGTGAGGAAAACAATTCCATACATAGGGCAAATATAGTAATGAGTGGAATCATCAACCTGAAGAGATTACAGATAGCAATCAAAGAGTTTATCCAGGTGAGTGAATGGCACTGCTCTTCAATCAGGTAGGCAGCTGGCAAGTGGACAAAACTTCTTTTCTTTACTAGCCAGAGTTAACTGAGACAACAGAAGYTGTGATTATGTATTAGTGTTAAAAGCCGTCAGACAATCTGTGCTTTTACAGAGACACATCTGGGCAGGGCCTTCTTATTCAGACTATGAACTAGCCAGATTAGACCTGCATGGATGTCAAATCCATAACACAAAATTCTGAAAGATTTACCTAATATACATGGACTTGAGGGTATTATTCTTTGCTACAGGTCTACTGYAGACACAGAAGGGTTAAGCCATGAAAAGTCACAGCCTAATAAATAACATGTCACTCCTCAGTATTTTCTTCATATCTTGTCAGCTGGACTTGTCCTGCTGAATTGCAATTGAAATTTGACTACTACTGGTGTGCAAAGTCAYCATCCACTCTCTGGAGGGAATTAAGCAAAATTAGCTTTCCAGAATGGCACAAAGCATTTAGGGAATTTAAGGAAATATTTTTACTTTATGCATGGAGAGGATGTGAAGACAATCAGGTTACAACCCAGTTTAGAAATCTTTGTTTAAATTAAACAGAATTATCCCTTAAAAGAAATAATATGAAAAGATTTTGTTTTACAAGCAAGAAAAGCTGTATCACWCTCCTTATGCAATGTTGAATAAATCAGCAAAGGAGTAAATTATTTCTGGGATTTCCTTGCAGTAGGGTCTAGTAAAGAAATTGGAAAAAAAACCCAAAACAGCCTGGGCAGAATTATTGCTGTTATACTATGAGTTATTTTTGGTGAGGAAAACAAGTGGACACCAGGGATCACAGACCTGTAAATTGCATTGTTGTACTGAGCAAGCTGAATGATTAATACACAGATAGTTGTCAGTCTGTAAGCAATTAAAGGAGGATATGTTGATCAGTTCTGGGCACAGTGGGCTTATGAAAAATAAATACAATGCATAAATGTCCCTCTTTTAACCAGATCTGTCTTAGAATGGAATAAGCATGTGTACTTTAAAAAGTGGACATCTGGGTACAGAATAGATTTTAAGTCCAAACTGGCACATTTTAACAAGTAGGATCTATGCCTGAAGGTGATAAAATGGTTACATTTTATCTCAAATGACTACTATATGTGGGAAATGTATCAACATGTTGAATTACTTGAAAAGTTCATGTATGTCACATGCCCAGAAGGCAGTGATTTGTTGACAGGAAACCAAAGGGGGTCAAATAATTTTACCTTGATTTAAATTTCAACCAGGTTGAATTTTCACAGCYTATCGGGGCACATTCCCACCATTTACTTTTTTTTTTTCCTACGGTTACATGGTTAATTGTGTTAACATCTACTGATATAAACCACTGAGGACATAAAAACACAGTTTTGAGGCCCTTCTCCATTTAACAAAACACTTCCTGACACTTTTSTGCTTCTTATTCTCTGTAAGAGAACATGAACTATTTTTCCCTTTCCATGTTCCTCATTAATGAGAATCGTTTTCTCTTCTCCCGACTCCTGCCTGTGGGATTGCTAAAGGAATTCTTCTCCTAATCTGCTTCTCATTGAACAGTCTGTAAAATCTATTGGTTTATGTACCTCGTGCAACATGGGAAAGTTTTGCCGCAAACAGCTTTTACTCAGTCTGTTCTCAGKGCCAGCCCTTCTCAGATTGATTTACTATTCCCAGTTCTTGTGACTTGCTTATGACATTTATCTCTTTCTGCAAGTAGTTTGGAAATAAGTTGCATCTGAATTTCACTACTGAACTGGAGTAGCCTAGAGACATTGTTCATTCTGTGGTTTGTTACTATCACCTTTTATTGGAATTGTTAGCATAATGTAAGAAAAAGTATTTTTTTTCAGAAGAAATATAACTACATGGTGGACTCAATAAAAATCAGTATTGGAGATGATGTAGAAGTTTATTTTCTTGTTTAATTACAGTCATAAAATCAACTAGTGCAGGGTGAAGTTTTCACATATCATTGCTAATTTATTTTTGGTGAGTACTGGATATTTGGATTGCTGAAGCTTAAAATTCAGTTTTGTCAGTAGATTCAGTCACTAACATTGTAATTGCAAGCAAAGAGGAAAGATCTGTGAATGTGAACAAATCCAATGAATTGGAAATTCAAATATGTTTATTTCCAGTTTTCCAGGAGAACCTATTGCACAGTTCTGCCACAGTCTTACAGGGTGGAATGAGGTGKCCTGGTTTGTTATTGAGCAACTGACAGCACAGATATTGAAAACAGCACTGTAAACAGAATGATGAAAAATGATTTCCTGAGTCAGAGCCATTCTTAATATAAACTCTATCAGCACAGGCCCACATATCAGAGGGCTTGGGCAGGGGTTCATAATGCAGTGAGTGTAGGGATCTCTTCCAATCTAAAAAATTCTGCAAATTTTGAGAAAAGCTCGGTCTTTTGTGCAAGTCACTCTCTAATGGCAAACATCCTGTAAGAGCAAGACTAGCTTAACATTAAGTGTTTGTCRTCCTTTAAATGGAAAGCTGAGGTTTGTTTAGATGCTTTGGCATAAGTGGTAGAGGTTGCCAGGCTCACATAAACATTCGCCTTTTTTCAGTGATAAACCCATGGCCAGAAGCTTATGAGCACTTATGTTTGGTTGTGGCAGTCCTGTAATTATTTAATAAGGCACACTAAAGATAAGGTTATCATGATATAAGTGCCTGTAATCCCTTTGGGGTGTAATTGCCTCATGATAACCTCATCCCTTGAAGTTCTCTCTATTGCTAATATGAAAAATGTTTGTTTCCAGCAGGAACATATATTTTGTGATGGGACAGCATTAAACTGTCAGATCAAAAAGTTAAATAGCATTTGGAATGAGCAGAAGGGTTCAGATGGATTAACTCARCCCTTATAGATTGTTCACCAGACGAACTGAAATAATCCAAAACCATTTAAAATGMGTCAGGTTTTAAGTCTGGAAGCATCTGAAGAGAAATAGCTTTTTTCCCAGAAACATGCTCTAAGTTTCTTAGACTCTCCTAGTGAACATTGGGATTCATGAGAATCAGGAAATATGATTCAAAAGACATAGTTGTGGGGGTGTTTTGGGAGGGGTTGGTTTAGRGTTTTTTTAATGGTAACATCTGTATCTTTTCTTTAAAATTCAGCGTTTTGACTAGTAGATCGCCCATTCAGTAATGCAACATTGTGTATGGCATTGTAAATCACGAGGTAAGCATTAATAAAATGCACATGCTTCACAAGTAGGTCTTGAAAGACATCTGTTATAWTTGTTGCTACATGGAATTTTCAAAACACTGAAGTGCATAAACTGACTTGAAATGTACCACCTGAAAAGTGGGTGAGTCTGTCATGAAGACCCCAAAATATATAAATAACACTTTTCTCAAAACCAGAGAAGTGCATGAACGAGACCACTCCTTAGAGAGGCAGAGAAATGCTGTTCCTGAAGGACACAAGTCCAGGTCAGGGACTCCGCTTTTCTCTTGCTTCAGGCATCCACTGACATAAATTTGCACCTCTGAGCAGTTGCTCACAGACGAGTGTATGACAGGCAGGCACATTTTGTGTCCCCTTTTGCTTTCATAAGAAGCCCCTGGCCTCCTTCTRCAAGCTGCTGTGAACATTCTCGTGACAAATCCAGTGTGAGGTCCAGCAGACAGGCACCCCCTGCGGCTCCAGGGGCTGGAGGGACTGCATGGAGAAACCTTTCCCATCACATGAAGGGTGTTACAAATGGGAGGTCAGCATGGCAGGCTCAGTATTTAGGTTTCTGCACTTTTTATAGGCTCTGGCTAGTTGTGTGCCTGAAGATGGAAAATATTTGGAAGTAAACCAAAAATTTCAAAACTAACCTTATATTTCCTTGGGTTTTTTGGCAGCAGTGGCTCTTTTGGCTGTGTCTGAGTGGAATAAGCTGTGTCTTTGAGTTTAGTACATTATACAGTAACATATTACACTTCTCTATTTTTTGTGCCTGGGAATTTCACCTCATCCATCTTTCACAATGTTCAGCAGAGACTTTTAAAAATCCCTGAGCCAGCTTTACGCAATTAATTGGAGACAGGGCCAAGCCCTAGATCCTGATTTCAAACCTAAATTCTTGTTCCGCTTGAATCTGATGCTGTGCCGGGCCTAAATTAAACACAGAATCAAAACACTGAACATCTAAAGAAACTTTGAATTTAAATGTTATTTGTTTGGCTAAGACTAAATATCCTAAGTGCAAATTCTGGCCATTCAATACCTCCCTTGAAACAAATCTTAAACTCAATAGTAATAGAGTTAGTGAGAAAAAAAAGACATACTTTAAAATATTTTATCTCAATTAAAGCTGTATCTCATTTTAATGTTTAAAGCATTGAAGCATTTAAAGTCGTATCTCATTTGAAGGTTGAACTTTTATTTTGGTTTGGTTTGGTCATTAATTAAAAACTCTTCAAATATCTCATATGTGTATCTGGACACCYTGGTCTTACCTTTTTCCAGTTGTTGAAGTTGTGGACACAGCCTAGTTATTTGATATTTCCCTAGAAGAACTACACAGCAAGTGTTTACACAGAAAGGTATATATTAGGGAAATATATGGATGATAATTGTTTTCTTGTTCTATATTACATCATTATTTTTATGTTATATATATATATATATATCTATATATCTATATATATATATATCTTATATATACTTAATATGGTATTTTAAAATAATGACAGTTTAGTATAATTTTATCAATTTTTTTCATATTTCCATTTTAGCTATATTATTCCAAGTGAAAACATTACCAGCCCATGTTAGCTCATTGCTTTTGTTTTTCCATCCTAGTGCAAGTCACACTCAAATTTGTAGGCAGAAGGGCATGAGACCTATAATTAATGATTATTTAACTGTTTCTCAAAGTGGGACAGTGGCATTTGGGAWGTTTCCCTTGAGTACTAGTGTTGCTTTGGAGCCCTCTCCTGGAAGATGTACTTGTGAATTGGGAAGCAATTCATGAGTTGTTTTTCATTTGGAACTTGCTTTAAGAGTATGGATTGGAAAGTTTACAGCTGTGCAAATAGTGGAATAAAGGATTTTTTTCCACTCAAGTTTGACTATTTTCTTATCTCATTATAATTAAAAGTAGGAAGACAGTAGTAAAGTCATGATTGTTAATGATTTCGACTTTGCTTGATCCTTGGCCCACTTCTYTCCAGTGTCCTGATCTGTCCACAAAGACTCCAGAAATCTCAATTCTGGTAGATATTTTAGCCTGACTCATTTCAGCTCTAACTCTGATATTCTGACTTCCAATACACTAAAGAAAACAGCTCATTTTATAACTTTTTTCATCTAGTGTTTCCAATATTTGTTTTACTCTGTTTCATCCCATTCGATTGTTTCTGTAACTGAGCAGGTAATGTATTACTGTTTTACCCTAGGCTTAAGATTCATTCTGTATAGACAAGATTTATTACTGGTATCAGTTTACTCAGTGTTTAACCGCCTGTTCCCTGATTGCATATTTTCCCACACATGAAAATAACGGGGATTTTGAAGGGCAAATATAGTGAAACTTTAAAAAAAAAAAAAACCCACACAACATTGTGTGCTACCTTTCAGTGATAGCTGAAGAATTTGTGATTTATCTTTCTTTCTAAGCTAAACCAGAAATACCAGCAAAATACATCAAATTTTGGATTTCAAACTAATAATTCTTGAGGCTTACAGAAAGGGAAGCCATGAGTTCATGTGGAGAGGATATAATTAATCCTGTCATCTTCTTCTGTGTCACTGCCATGCACAGAGTAGTCATTGTGCTGTTTCTGCATCTCTCAAGTCATAATGCCTGTTTATACTGTGTCATAGCATCTCCAGTCTCATGGAAAGCAGGGGAAGGGTAATTATTTTGTCCATTTTCTTACTTTCTTCAGGTTAAAATTGAGCAGAAACATAGCTCTCATCAGGAAAATATGAACTGATTAGTGTTCCATCTGTGGCACGCCTTGACTGCCAATGGATTTTTTAATTATATTAAAATGATGGACTTTGTACTTTGATATGAGAAGTGAAATAGGAAGCTAGTTTCTAATAATTGCTTTAAAATGTACTTTGGAGGAAATATGGAAATATTAGCATTACCAGTAATACAATCTGAATGAGCTAAATGGCAGGTGTAATGACAAGTTCAGGGCAGGAGGGAGCAGGCAGAAGATTGAAAATGTCATTGTACTGTGGCTGAGGTATMCTCTCACAAATGATACTTTGGCCTGCCCCTGCTGTATCTGAATACCAAATGAATGGCTCAGCAGTGAGTCTGTGCTGATACTGATTTACTCATTGCCATTGCTCCTATGGGTGCAGTGCCATGTCCTTGCTATGTGTTTACAGATTATATCCGCAGTATAATTACATTAATGTCTAAATTAAAATTGACTTTTCCATGTTTGTTCTACCTTCCAAGAGTATTCTTTGCTCCTAGTTTTCTTTTGGAACTCCACTGCAATGTACAGTGCATAGCCTGTGTTATATTGTTCTAAACAGCCACAGCCACTGCAAAAATACAGCTTAATTAGCATTTCTGACAATATGCTACAGTAAGAAAAAGGGAGAATTGTTTGTTGATCTTTGGGATTAAGTCCTCCAGCCTCAGGACAAATGTACATATGAGAGCCACAAGAGATTGCTTTGGCTGCTYCTTCAGTATTTTCCCTTTCCAGTATTTTAACTTTTTCAGATTTAACTTTTTATTTGAATATTCATTGGTTAAAAAAAAAATTTCTTCCTATTCTTTCCTATGATCTTTACTATAAACACAGCACTGCAAATAGCTAAAATTATTTTAGCTCTTTAAAGATCACTGTTCAAGAGACTGATTTGGAAAACTCAAAAGTGACTTGGGTATAGTTAAAATCCGACAGAATGAATTAAAATTAGGCTCAGATATTGAAGAACAAATGTGTGTAATTRGAGGTATGAAAATAAGTTGCACCACCACGGACAGTTATGAGATTTGTGCTGTTTGCATGTTTGTGTGTTGTATGAAGAATTGAGTTCATGAAAGTGTTYTGTCTTACATGAACTCAAATACTTTAATAGATGGAAGAGAATCCATGTGGGAGAACGCTGCTGTGAACATCAAACCTTGTGAAACAACAGATAAGCCATCCATAGGATGTAAATCTGCAGGAAATTTGTTAGCTTTGTTAGTTTTGATGCTCTTGAAAATACTTGTAATTTTCATAAACTGTAAAGTTCATAATCTTRCTGTATTTTTCACAACAAATTCTGAATTTTCAATTTTCTGAAAACTGAGTTTCTTTGATTTCAATGAAAGCCAGATTTTAGACAAAAGCAATGCTTTGTAATAGAGTKTAAGAAAGAGCTGCATTAAAGAAAGTCTAACAATTACAACAGTTTTAGTATTTAATACTTTTTGTGCTACTTCAAATCTTATTACTTTCAATAAACAGAATGTATTTCCAAACCTACTTTCTTTTTATTTATGTATAATTACATTAAAATCCCAACCCTAAATTTTCTGGCAAAGTCTATAYCCCCTTTCAGAGTTATTGACATCTTTAATACAGGTTTGCTTTTGTCAGCCTAAAATTTAAAATCCATTACTCTTTCAGAGGAATATTTGAAATTGAAATAACTAATTGACACAAAAATAAGGCATAAATAGCATCTAGCTTCAAATGTCAAGAGAAAACTTCAACACACCATATCTGTACCAAACTTTCTGTTCATTTTCTAAAAATGGATAGTGAGCAGTGCAGAACATAGACTGGTTTGTGGTGTTATAAGCCTTTGGGTCCCTATAGTCCTGACTGGCCCATAGCCAACCTGAAGCCCCAATTAGGCAAGCACAGCATTCCATTCATGCTTAAAATTCATAAAACATATAGTACATATGTTGAAACTCTACAAAAATAATGTGGCTTACTTTTAMTACACCCTGATCTCTTGTTTTCTACCTTCTATTGCTGTCACTTACTGCCTTTATGGATAAGTGACTTAATGATACTTTATCTGCAAACAGTTCTCTTGTGTCTTGTTTTATTTTTACTAACACAAACCTTTCTGTAACTGTGGCTTTCTGTTTTAGTGAACACAATCCTACAGCACTGTCTCGTTATATGACCTCGTAATGCTGAAAAACTGTAGAGGGGAAGATTGACTGCAAAGAGATGGTGAAAGTTCTCATTTATTTTATAAACATGGTGAAATCCATATTAGTTTGATTCTCTATTTTATTGCTTGCTCTAGTATCTATGTCATCACTGACACCAACATCAACTGTTATCTGGCTACTTCCATGGGGATTGCATTTCCTTGAATAAGACTAAATTCTGAATCAGCAAAGAACTTTAAAAATATAATTGTATGTTGCAAAACAGACAAAATTACGGTATTGTGCATTTTCAGTAAAAGAGTCAAAAATATATGTTGTGAGAAAGCAACTGGGGATGTTGTTTCTTCCTTAGTTTATGTTTTTCCTCTAAGGATGTGTCTCCAACCTCCATCAGGCTCTCCAGAAGGACATGGGTATCCTGAGGGGCCCMTGCCCATTCTGCCAGTTCCTTACAGATATTCTGGATACCCCAGAGGGTAAAAATGGCATGAGGGGCCTGCATTTAGGCAACTGAATCTCACCCTTGATGAAGTCCATTAACATGATTTGATCTTGGGTCAACATTCCCCAAATAAAATTATCTGAGAAAATGCCAGAAAAATTGGTGACATGTAGAAGGAAGCCAAAAAAAAAAAAAAAAAAAAAAAAAAAAAAAAAAAAAAAAAAAAGAAAGAAACTCTCATACTGTCAACTCAGTAGTCACTGAATGGAAAGACAGAATTATGTGTAAGGAATATTTTGGAGAAGGATGGTGAAAGGATACAATTAAAATATGCTTTTCAAATGTTGGTCTCAACATTTGAGAGTGTTGAGATTTTCAATCTCTGCAGAAATTCTCTATGGAGTTAGTAAATTGATACCTTCTGAAAGAAAGCGTTAGTCAAAGGAGTGYTTTCTCATCTATTGCATGGTATTGATGGAGCAGTTTGCTCCAAGAAAAGTCTAGAAATCAGAGCTCATAAAATAACCCAAGCTACAAAACCATGAAAACAATGCAAGATTTATATTGTACCTTATGGAAAAAAAATATTTAATTTATACAGAGTCAACAAAAATTCTCTTGGTGAAACACATGCAAACATATCTCAGGCATAACAATCTGGTACTTAATTCAGTTTTCAACCCTTTCAAAAATTAGCTGTAGGCAACCTTACCAATGAAGATGTTTCTTTAAAATGAAATGACAAAATGACATTTTTCTGACAGATATTCTTTTTTCAACCTAAGTTATTTAATAACTTTTATGTAAATCTATTAGCAATTTTGGTTGTCTCCAAGCTACAGTTTATGCTTTAACTCAGGTGAAATAAAGTTAACATTTCTGTTACAAAGCATGAAAAAGGAGTACTACTTTTGAAGGCAAAAGCCTGTAGCTATTTTTCAGCCAATCATACAATGTAAACATTTTTTTCCAACTCATTAATATGTCTTGGGAAAACAGATGAATATTTGTAAATAATTATTTCAACAGAAATTAATGAGTTCACTGTTGCATATCTTTGTATATATTGCCTCACCAAATTAATTACATTTATTAATAATGTTTTTCTCTARGGAGACTTATATCAACCACTGAAATTACTTAGACCATGTTTTGGCAGTGTTTCCCAATTTTAAAAATATTGTTTCATATTTTAAGATGTTTGCTAATAAGCTATGACAGCTTTTTGAGAGGSTGATGAGGAAATTCTAAAATCTCAAAATTGACCAGATGTTCTGTATTTGTAATTTTACCATAGGCACCTCAAATTACAGATGAGAATCTTGAGAAAGGAACATCAAACAGAAAGTTTTCTAGGTACTGACAAGATATTCTTCTTTTGGCATAGGTGGCTGTGTTGGAGGCATGTTACCACTGCAAATTAAATTAATTTCTAACAGATTAAACAATTTTGTATTTATGGTAAAATTGATTAAAAAGCTGAAACAGGTACTCCACACGTCCCATTTTTCATTACTAGCTAAGATTAAACCTTTTTTAATGTGTGTAGAGTTACAAATGCACCCACATTCTGTGTCTGTGGCACATGAGTACATGGGAATATGGGATGCCATATGTAAGGCATATATATGGACTGAACACTGAAAACAAAACTGCAGCATTAAAGAATTGTTATAAGAAGTATTATCCTAAGAAAGAGCTGTTCTAGAGACTTCAGACATGAAAGATGTTCACAAGAGGGTGATTGTAACCCTAATGCACCATTTCACCTAATTACTATAAGTGATCATAATCCTAATGCATCATTTCTCAATAACTATTCTGAGGAGTTGGGAGGAGAGCTTCATTCCTGAAGTACAAGATTGCTGAAAGGGTATAAACCCACTGCTACGAATAATGATTGAAAAGAACACCAAAGTTTTTAAGGAGGAATTCACAAAACATTTTACATTTGTAGTRACATTATTAGATAGTGAAAATTTGTGTGAATATTTAATTTCCTGTTTTGCCCATCTTATTCTACTCACGTGTCCTGGGTAAACTGTTAAAAAGAGAGAGAATAATGGGCACTCAACCCCAAACTGACCATCTCTTAACATCATTTCATAGACATAAAAACTAAATTATAGAAAAGGAGTGGGATTTTGTTCAGAAATGGTGAGTGACCACATCCCAGATGAAGTCATTGGGATCCCTGCACACTCACCTTKCAGGAACCGTAAGTCCCCCGTGGGTACTGAAGAAGTCAGGGCCCAGACCAAGAATAGAAAACACTTTTCCTGTGTTGCAGATCTACGTTAAAACCACGAGTCCATTCCTTTACTTATGTGCCAAACCACTACTGCAGTGATTTCTCGTTATAATGTCTTAAATTACGGAGTAAACCAGAACTGGATCATTTTGGTTTCGCTAAATGGTTTTTATATAGATTGTCAGATTGGACAGACAATTCATGTCTTCTTTAGACGGATCCTTCTTTTTTCAGAGTTCCTRTGAATGCTACATTTAAGGTTGCTAATTGACCCAAAGGACACTTRTTTTGAACAAAAATATATATAAGATCAATTAAGCTTCTTTGTGGCTATTTCACTTGTTTATATAGCAAGGGGGTTATTTCAGGTTAAAATGCATTTCCTTCAACAAATTCAGAGATTTTCACTATGAAAATAATTCTATCATAGCTAAAACAAGAGCTTCTGATAAACACAGCTAAGATTCAAATTGAGACAAATGAGCTTAAAATATGAAAAGTGGTGGCAGACATATCAGTTTTACTAACATTATTCAAAAAATATTGTTGGTTTTGTATGCAATCCACTGTACAGCTCTCAATGAATATGCCATCCACCTAYTCCTGAGAATATTCATGACACTACTGCTAGACTGTATAAAGTCACTGTCACTAAACTACAAAGGGGAACAAAGAAGACTGACATTCTCACGTGCAGCTCTGCAAATCACATCGTATTTGACATAGACTTCAGCTGATACAATCATTTATACTTCAGTCCAACACAGTACTTAACTCCTTCCTTGCCTGATAGGATGTTCAGAGTTATTTGGCCTTCCGTAGATTTCTAAAAGTATTTACTCAGTAAATACCAATGATATCAAATGAGTGATTTCAGATCTTATGCACAGACAGAATATTAGAAAAACAAGAAGGAATAGAGGATGACAGCAGAATAACCTTTCATTTTGAAATTAGAATAATAATGCAGGCTTATATCATGAGGCTATAAGACCCTGACACTAGGGCACATTTTACTAGGAATTCTAATAATGCAGGGTCTAATAAAACCCTTTTCTTAGAATCATTTTACCTAGAACTTCTTCCAGGCAGACCACAGGGTAGTCWGGCAGTACAGAAGATGCCCCAGTGAAGAAGGAAAGGCTGGTACAGCACAGGGTGCAGTGGGGAAGAGGAGACAGTGGGATTGAAGCCCCCCCTGCTGATGGGCACCTTGCAAACCCTTACTGGTGTAAACAAAGTTCTAGTGGATGTAATTAACTTTCCACTGAAYTGTTGCTCTCAACCAAAACCTAAACCTTTTTTTTTCTTGGTTTGTTTGCTTTGTTCAGACTTAATTAGTGTTCAACCACAGTGTCAAATATAGGCATGAAAAAATATAGGCATTGTAAAAAAAATTGTTACATAATTACACTATGCTTTGAATAGATTTTCAGGTAGCATTTAGGTACATACAGCATGATTTTTTACATGGTACAGCTGTATTTAAATGGGAATACTAACAAGGAAATGTATGTCTCCCTCAAAATTTGACTCTGAGTTATCAGTTTGCCTTTTCCTACAGTACAAAATACTGGTAATAACTGAAAAAACTTCTCCCACCACCAAAAAAAAAAAAAAAAAAAAAAAAAAAACAAAAAAAAAAAAAAAAAAAAAAAAAAAAAAAAAAAAGGAAAAAAAAAAAAAAAGCAAGCACTATTTACTGATCTGTAATGCAGCTCCCTGAGATTAAGTGAATTATCTTTCACCATGTCACAGCTTTGGGGAACTAAAGTTTTCTTGCATGATCTTGTCATTTGTCTCTGATATTTAACWCTAACATTACAAGTAGGGCAACTGGGAAATCTTTCTCATCTTTGAAAATCATGAAGTGTTTATCAGAATATAACATAAGTGTGTTTAGAACATGGGTTCTCATCATCCTTTTGAAAATGAAACAAAATCTCTGAATGGAACGTAAGTACTAACATCTGCTCACCCAGTATATTCTTAAAAATAATTCGACATCACCAAACTTTCATGTGATGGAAGGAGAAGTAAAGAAAATCAATACATAAAACAACAGAACTGCTGTAAAGAATGTGAATCCCTAAGCTCTGGGTCTGTGAGAGAAACAGATCTTTTTGAAGATCCAGAGAGAAAGAGAAGTAGGAAGAAAAGGTGATTCATGCAGCCTTGTCTTGACTGCAGAATTAGTCTGTAGCTTAGAATCTGTGCATAGGAAGTCTCTCCAGAAAATATTTTCCTACTGACCAAAGAGCCACAGTTGATCAGATGCAAAAAAACTCCACAATGGATTGATAGAGACAGAATACTAAATCACTATTCTATAATTCTTCTGAGCATCAACTGAGACACAGCACAAGATGGCTTTCATTTGCAGAGAATTTCAGAGATTATTACCTTATTGTTTTCAAAGTTGTTTTTTCTTTTGCACATCCAAAAAAAAAAAACAAAAGGGGATAAATTATTATGCAACAAGTAATAGCAAAATGTTGCTACTATAACTTATTCTTGAGAAATATTAATCCAGGAAACGTCCAATGACAAGTCTTCAGCTATGTAAATTGGTCATTGAAGACTTGGGTCCCCCTTGTGMCCCATTAACCACATGCTCTAACCTGTTTTCCAAATTGGTGATGAGTTCTTTCCTGACAAAGAGCAAGTAAGAAAGATTTTATTATATATCTATACTTTTAAAGACTAATTGAAAAACACTTGTGTTTCWGTAGGAAACTTAGGACAGGGACAGGATTCCTCCCACTTAACCCTTGAGCACTTAGCTGAGGCAGCTGGAGCTGCTTCCAGTTATCCAAGGTTCCATGAAGGAGGCATCTCCAGAGGGCAATTTGGCTGACTTAGGATCTCTGTAGTTCCACTGTTATGATAATGTTTTTAAACATTACAGAATATTTAGGTCCGTCTACACAAATTATCCAAATTTTTCTCTATAGAGTTGGGTACCAAGTCCTCATTCTTGGGAACTGGTCTGTAGCCACAGCCTGGGAAAAACAGAATGAGTATTGATGATTTTTCAGAGTTTTARAAGGAAATGAGATATGATTTTTTTAAAGCAAATATTAGTAAGACTGAAAGTTTTAAAATAAACTATAGTATCTTTAAGTCTGAGTGGAGCATAAAGGAGATTTGTTAACAGCAAAACATAAGAAAAATGGAAGAAATTAACAGTCATCTGTTGTGTAGAAAACAGAAGTTGCTCTCATTGGCACAAGGAAGCAAAGAAATCTGTGGCTTTTTGTCTTTTCTTTCTTGTTATAGTGAGGAAAAATCTAAGACTAAAAATTTAAGTATCTCATATATAGCAATGAGATTTAGAGATTTTTCTTTTCCACCTGGTCAGCCCAATCTAAACTCCAAGAAAGTCTGATGAAAATAAGTTGTATTCACATCTCTTAAACCAGTGATAAACAAAARAAATCATACTTTCTCCTTCTGGTAAAGCGATAACTGTGTTTGGGCATTCTGTTTTTCCTGTTCAGTTTGCTTTCCTATATATTTTTGTCAATATTCTGGAAATAATTAAGAGTCCTTGGAATCCTTTGAGTGTCAGGTTAAAATCCCTGGGACAACCATCTTCCCAGTAAGCAGTGTAAGCAAATTACAGGGCTCGGCATGTGGTTTATGGTTAAAGATTCCCATAAAACAGCCTGAAGCTTCTGGCTTCAGAAACAGTCAGGTTTTTTGTGTTTTGTTTMGTTTCACCTTCCAAACCATAGGAAGAGAATTGGAACTATGGCAAAATGACTGTTTTGGTTGTTGGGCTTTTTTATTGTTGTTTTTGTGTGTGTTTTCTTTGTTTCTTGTTGTTGTTGTTTGGTTGGTTTAGTTGGCTTTTTTGTTTGGTTTAATTTTTGTGATTTTGTTGGTTTGTTTTGTTTTGTTTTTTTTTTAATAATATAGCTGATCTTGCTAATCAATTAATTAGTAGTGTACAGACATAATTGCCTCTTTCTGTGTCAATGCTCTGATAAAACCAGCCCATACAGACACCTGTCATGCTGTTCAGGTCAGGGTGACAAGGGAGTCACATGCTGAGGTAGGTTAAAAATATCTCATTTAAAAAAAAAAAACAAAGATTCTCCAAAATAAAATAATAAATAACAGTGCTGAGTTAACAAATCTACAGAGTTTTTCTGGGGATCATGGAGAGTGAGCAACTGATGTCAGTTGTTATTTATGTCACAAGGTGTTAGTGAACAGGAGGCATGGATGCCTTGTGAAAATAAAGTAGGATGCACTTTTGTAGGATGTACTGTYGACCTGGGAACCCAACAAAAGTGAAGGTCTCTTTTCCATGCACAAGCAACATATTAAAAGATCTGTGGCATGGATTTTTCAGGAGCAAGCACCCTTAAAGGATAAGTTTATTTTTTTAGCATTAATAGTTTGGGCAGTCTTGTCTGAGTAACACGAGGTGTGAGGACGGACACTGAGCGTGAGATATTCACTGCTGGGTAAAGAGAATGAAAAGGAAAGCCAAGCAAAGCCCCATGGGACTTCAGCTGGTTCTTGGGCTGTTATTGTAGTTCTACATGAGCATCTGCAGTTTGCTAAGACCAATCATATGTTATAGGGGCATCTGCAGTTCATGGAAAACTCCTAGAAGTTCAGTGGAGCTTATTTCCTCATGCTTGATCCTAACCTAACATTTGTGGGTTGGAGGGTACACTTCTTTTCAGTGAGTCATTTGAGCATGATTTCATAAGAAAATGAGTCTTGGGACACCCTCATGCCTGTGTRTTTGAAACTGTTGACAGATTTAAACAAAATTTGAGAGACAAAGGTTTCAGATGTATTAGGTTTCTGTGAGTTTCATAAAAATTTTGTTAGATGAAGGAGGGAGACTTTTGTGTGTGATTTACTTGCCTGAGCATGGACTGTACTAATATTTGTGCTGTCCTAGAGTTTCCTGCTCAGCCTYCAGCTACCATAGCAGAAGGGCCCTCTCTGACTGCATCAGGGATAAGGATATCCCAAAAGGGTTAAATGCCTGTGTTTAGGCACATTCTCGAGATCTCCAACACAACTTTCCAAACTGTTACAAAACCAGCATCATAACTCAAGTATTATTAAAAACTAGAGAATCTTCACAGAACAGACTTCGTAGAAGTGCTCCAGCTACACAGAAAACCTCTGGTTAGAATTTACAGCTCCCTAGTTTTARAGTCTATAGGAAATGCTGCTTGCAGCTTTATGCTGAACTTTAACAAGGATATTAATAAATTTTAAAATGTTCTCTGGTTTACAAAACAAGATTATCAAATATCATGAAATTTCCAAGTTCACAAATCTATCTTGGGACTTTCCCATAAAAAAAGTTGACATTCATTTCCTTTCAATTTATTGCATACAACTCTTCATTAAACTGCTTTTTGCTTTTCAGTTTAAGTAGCTAAATTTCTTCTATGTAACCTATTTTTGGTTTTGTTGTTTGTTAATTTTTTTTTTTAATTTGTCATTTACAGGAAGCTTGCTACTTTTTATTTTTTTTTTCTTAGCTGACATTGCCTGATTTAATGGCCTCTTTTTGTGCATTGTTCTAAGCACATATCCCCACACATATGTGCATAAGGAGTGAAGTTTGCTGGGGAGACTGACAACATAGGTTCATTCAAGAGGAAGGTCATTTTTTTTGTAGTATGCATCGTGAGGACTTTTTATAGTCAAGTCCCTCTATTCTAAGTTGAATTAAAACCATCTTGCATAAAGCTTTCCAATACAGGACATTTTAATAAATATTATGGAACTTTTCCAATTTTTGCAGCATTCTGTAAGATGTGGTGATTTTTAATAAAACAGAAAAATAAATACTCTAGAGAAAGGTTTAAATGAGAGGATTTGGGGGGGGGGTGAGGGTTGAGTTTCTAAGTATTATTTATAAAATATTTATTAAACGTTTATTACATTATGTGGCTCTTACTGCCAGTTCTGTGGAGACACTCCAGCATCAATTTGTGCCACAGMACAAGGACTTGATATTGGTTTTACTCTGATTCCAGAGAGCACYTTTGATGTTACTACCACCTTCAAGAAAATGCAACAAAATTTTACTGAAATTCCAGGCTCTGAGGAATCTCAGGTCACACTTAGTAAATAGAGTTTTCTTCAACCCTTATGACTAAATCTTCCTCAATGGAGTATTTACACCTAGGTTCTCTRTTGAGTGTTTTTCTATATGGCAATAAGACTATAAACATTTTTTTTTCTTCTGGGAAATTTAATGTGCTCTGTACCAGATATRTAGACATTGGTCAAGACTTTCATTATAGTGATTTTTCATGCTTTCTAGAGGCTGTTTTTGTTCTGGGYACAAGAAAGGGGACGTTTTCTGTGCGTGTTTAAATGGTCATGCAGCTGCTTTTAGGGAAAAGGGGAAAGAATTGGATGTGCCCTACCTGAAACTCAATGRAAAAGCTGGCAAAGATGGGAACCTAAAGCAGACTGATGATAATGTGACAGATTTAAGACTAAAAGACACTCTATTCACTTTTTAATCCTTTGAAGTTCCTCAGATATGCAGTTTGCATTGGCACCCACACTGACACYACTGAGTTTCAAGAGAGGTGTGCTTGCAATCCATGTTCCTTTTTTTTTGTTCACAGCAGCAAAGCAGAGAGAGCAGAGTGGCTTTCTCTCATGCTTGTAAACCAGATGAAGCTGCTAGATTTAATTTTAGGTTTACCAATCCCTTCATTATTTGTAAGACTGGTACAAGTTAGGGCAAGTTAAAGAAAAAGAGATACAGTGGAAATTTGTCCATCAAGCTGAGCTGGGAAAAGTGTTTTTATGTAATCCATTTCTTAAGTACAATGTTTTAGTGCAGTCATATCCTGGAATTCTTGCAGAGTGATAATGCTGTGACAAGAAGAAAGAATTATTAACAGGACCTATAAAAGCTGGTGTCTATCCAGCTCTCTAATCTTCTGTCTATTAACTCTTGCAAATGCTACCTTGGCATATATTACAGCCATGTATTAATTTCTCATTTTCTCTCTAACAGCAMCCCCAATGGGATATAGTACAATATTGCTATTTTACCTGACTGTGACATGTGACAAGATAGATCATACCCTTCAGTTGCCTAAAATTCCCCAAAAGGTTGAGGAAAATAACATCAATCATTCATTGCTAAAGTATCCATGAAGAGGAAGCAGATTGGCTTGTTACAGTGGATTACTTCTAGTTTAGCAAAGAACAAAAAAAGTACCTCAAGGATTCAGATTTGGTCTCTTTAGTTCTGCTTTGTGCACAACATCTCCTTTGTGAGCTGGCAAACAACACACCATTACTGGAAAAAATCACATGCTCTACAACTTGATCTTAATGAAGCACAGATTTGTGGAGAAACAGTGACTTGTACAGCTAAAAGACAAAACAATATTACTTTCTTGGATCGCTTAATGAACTAGATTCTTTCCCTATTTATTTACAGATTAAGATTAAGTCAAAACTGAATAAATTATCTAGATGTTAACAATTAAAAAAAAATTAAACAATTGCATCATTTTTTTCCCTCTAAACTTTTCATTGAATGAAACTTTCAGGTAATATTGGTATCAATTCAGCATTTCACTCAGCTGATCTCTTCCTTTGACAGGATAAAACCAGGGATTTCTTGGATACCCTCTGAGTGCACTGTGCTCATGAAAAGGAAGTTACTCTTGCACACTCATTGAAGGGAAAGGTGCTAGGTGTCATCAGAACATTTACATGCCTGTTTTGAATGTCTAACATTATTCATAATAATTATGACAGGATTCAGATAAAGCTGTRTAATTATGTAATATAATGAAATGGTTTGAGTGAAGATTTGTGTCATACTGGTTTTTAATAAGGATCCAGACGTTGTTCAGACTTGACAGTGAAGAAGAATCCAAAATTGGTGTCTAGAGGCTGCAGATGTTGATCAGGTATTTTCTGTGGAGCTGTGAAAAGCTTCTATGTGTATACATCTCCCATGTAMATATTTATGTGCACACACAGATATACAAATACACTGTCTTGMTCACCATATAGTACAGCAATTATGTGGACATGATAATGCAAACAGTGTTATCCTCAAGAAAGCAATGTATTATTCATAAGGGATTTTTATAATCTATAATGTGTCTGATAGAGCTAATTCTCTGGGCCTCCTGAGCAGCACAAGTAATATTTTAAATATATTATTATGAACACTGTCAAAGTAAATCTATATATATGTTAAAGTTGGAGAGAGTTGAATATTCCATATTCTGTGTTGTGTAGCTGTGACAGTTAAAGTATTTTAATCATATTGAGTACTTGTTGGGTTCTTTCTTGAGTCTAGTTTAGGATGGTATTTTAACTAAACAGACGAGGGCATAGCAGGGGAAAAATGAAGATATGAAAGAAATCAGAACTACATGACTCGTGGAAGACAATGAGGGGTGCAAGGGAAAAGAACAAAATTAAATAACATTATATAACAAAATTAAATAACATTAAATAACATAATATCAGTTCTGCTGCCTTTGTCTGTTGAAATTTCAACATTAGTAGTATCATATACCTTTCATTCTAAAAGTTCAATTTCTAGCCACTCAAAAATTCACAGAAACTGTACCTTAGGAAAGCCTTCCTCAAACATAGAGGAGTAGCCCCACTGGACACTAAACAAAAAGAAGCAATAAAGATGATGACAACACCAACAAAATTACAAAAGTATGCCTCAACATCTTGGTGAAGAGAAAAATGGATGCACAAATAGAAACTAAAATCCTCTAGCTGATGTCTAATTGCACTCTTTGGAAAAACATTAAACATCTATTACCCCAAAATTAATTAATTAATTTTTAATAAATTAATAAGCAGCATTTTGGTTAATATGAGGGAACAAAGTAATTAATTCCACCAAGGTAAATTATCACTTTTTGATTTCAGTAGCCTGGAGGAAGCCTTTTAACCACAAGCCATTTCTTCTTTTTCCTGTTACATTTGAACATTTTATAATGAGCATTTATGTCTCCACAGCCAGCATACWAATATGATCCCTATTGTTTCTTCCTAGCTAGCAATTAAAGATGCAGATGTGTTTCTCAGATCAGGGATGTTTCACCCAAATGGTGCAGCTTGTATTGGGTTTGGGCTGACAGCCTGGGCAGCCTCCTGCCCCCACTCCTGTTGGTTTTCACTCAGAGAAGGGCAGCATGCCTTGGGGAAGTCAGCAGTCATGTCAGCCCTGCTTGCCATGGTTAGGAGCACAACAGCTGTTTACCCTGTAATTTGCTGTATTGGTTCTGGCAGGCTTTTCAGGAATGAAAATTAACATTTACTTTTGTGCTCTGTGCATCTGTAAGAATGGTAGGGGATCCAGGATGGCACAGAGGGGTCACTGAAGTCTCCATTTGCAATGAAGATGGGCTTGGCGTCAAACTCCAAAGCTGAGTTTGAATTTAAATTTTCCCCAGTGCTGAGTCTCTGGACAATCCCCACCTTGTGGATTGGAACACAATAAATTATGCTTTCTTGGTTATTCAAATTATTTTTTTCTAATTTTCTTCCTGTTTTCCTTTCTTCTGTTTCTTCTCTTCCATCCTGCTCCTTCACCCCCCCTCCAGGGCAGCTTTGCAATGCAGGRTAGCATTACACAGTAGAGTTTTCAATGAGATACAGGTGAATCTAGAGATTTGTAAACTTTACCAGAAGTTTTGAATTTAACCCAGGATATGGATTTTTTTTTGGTGGCTAAAAAGATTAAGAAGAGAAAGGCTGCAGAGAAATTCACAGAWGTGGAGGTCTCCCTGAACTCAGGATAATGGGGAGTTCACAGGATTCATGTTAATATTCTTCTAAGACTAAAAGCTACCAAAAAAAAAAAATCACATAGAAAGCTTAGAAACTTCTGATGAGGAAAAGATTGGTGTGATGTACACCTTACTTATGCTGCCAAGATTTAATTTAACTAGAAAAAATAACATAAGTAATTTTGTTATTCCAGTTGTTCTTTTAATACTCCAATTACTTTGCTTTGTTAAAACCAAGGGTATAACTTTTGCCTCCCTTCCAAGCTATTAATATTGTGCTGGGAAAGAGCAAGATTAAGACATGGAAACAAAAGATTAAATGACTATAGGTACACTACCACTGGTGAGTCATTGAGGGTGTTATCTCAGAAAAAAATCATATTCAACCAAAACCTCTTTTATGAGTGCTAAGGTAAAAATGGAAAACCCAGTACTTTTTGAAAATTAATAAATTTTTGGGATTACTGTGATGACTCAAATAAGAAATCATATATATTAAAAAGTGTATTTTGTCATGCTGAAGGTTGTGTGAAGGAAAGAACAATTTATATGAAGAAACAAAAGTATTAAGGTAACACATGAACTTCTCATGTTTTTCTCAGGGTGGCAAAGTTTGCTATGAGAGCATTTTTGCTTTTTACTTCACCCCATCATGTTCACTTAGTGTCTTGTCATACATATCCTGAAATTCTAGCTAAGTAGGATTGATATCATCCTTTTAAGATAMGAAGATGTGGGTCCAAGAAAATGTCTTTTCTAATGAAAATGTCTAGATTTTAGTTGCAAAAATATTTTTAACTTTTATATATTTTAATTTTTATATTTAAATATTTATTTTAATCTTTATGCCTCATAGACAAGCACAGTGTTTTCAGGCTCTACTGAGTACTGAASAAAATATATTGAATTTCCTCTTGTATACTGTTGTGCATACTGTTGGGCCTAAAAGGCGATTCACCTAAATAGATAACAGATCTCCCGTTTATTTCATGTAGTGAAGGATCTGCCTGCTGTTAAAAATGGTCTTTGATTGCCATCCTTTTTCTTCCAAAAGAACTTAAAATTTTTATATCTCTATTTTAATAAAATTCACGTGTCTTTATGCGATACCAAGGGTTAAATCAAATACAAGTATRCATTTGCAGGTTCTTTTTACTATGCCCTGAGTGTGAATTTCTCATTTTAGGACAGTCTTTGGGACASTCAGCATCAGCATTTTTACTGTTCCCCAATACAATTAACCATCTATGGAATACCTTTGATAAACACTGACACGTGACTCCTGTAAAAGGTTTGTTAGATCTACGGTGTTGAACAGCTTTATGGCCTCCATTCCATCCTGCTTTGGGAAAGAAAACCCTGMATCACTTACAAGTTTCACAAATCATTCAAATCTGAGATAAAGTTTGCAGTGGGTTGACCTTGGCTGTCTGCCAGAGGCCCACCTTGCTGCTCTCTGTCTCTCCCTGCTCAACAGGGCAGGGGGAGAAAATAATGGAAAAACTTGTAGGTCAGGATAAAGACAGGGAGACCACCTACCAATTACTGTCACAAGCAAAACAGACTTGCCTTATCAATTTAATTTATTGCCATTAAAATTAGAAATGGTGAGAAACAAAATACAAAATTTAAAACACCTTCCCCCAATTCTGGGTTTTTTTGTAGGCTTAACTCCTTCTACTTCCTTAACTCTACTACTTCCCTGAGCAGTGCAGGGACACAGGGAATTTCATGTCATAATCTAGACCAGAGGAGAGATAATGTCTTCTAAAGAACTGGTCTCAGAGAATTTTGAACTATTGGCAAGCCTAAGAGTTACACTGGAGCAGTCCTGACGCCAGTGGTGCACATGCTTATAAATTTACTAATTACTGTATAGCTGTATAAGTATTCCTGCTGGATAGAAGACCTCTGAGGCAGACATTTTTGTGAGCCCCAAATATTTCCCCTTGTAACTTTGTGCATATAAACAACAAAWCTCTTTGAAAAGTTTTAAAAATGTGTTYGTTGSTTTGTTTTTGTGGGGTATTGTATTGGGTTTGAACAGTACTGTGATGGCTGCTAAGGGAAAATGAACCCTACCTCAAGCAGACCCAATACAAGTATTTATGGGATTTTTTGTAACATTTAAAGACATATATATCTTATTTATCCTTTGTACTAGTACAAAATGGAATACTTTAGGAGAAAAAAGAAATTCAGAAAGAGTAAGTAAAGCTGTTTTCCATTTCTGCATCACATTACAGAGAGATATTTATTTCTGTGAACTTCTCTCTATCATAAGGATGTACTTTTTCCGTTTTGGCTTCTCTCTTCATCAGAGATTCTGACTGGAATGTTTAGTTCAAGACAAACTTTTTCCTTTATCTGTATGTAAATGTTGGCAAGAAGTGTTCAATAAAATTAATAGCTTCTATCTCTCAGAGATTATTTACCTTTCATGTATTTAAATATGTAACCATCCTGAGTGATTACAGSATTTTTTAAATTGTTTAGACTAAGAGTAAAATCATCTGTTGTACTTAAACTCCAAAATCTATTCATCCCTTAGGTAACAACTGAGTAAGGATTTCCRGAGACATCTATTCTGGGAAACATTAAAATAAAACAAAGCTGAACTAGACAATATCTCACAGAACCACTTTTTCAACTGTTTGTGCTGACATTTTTTACTTTTCTTAGAAATTTTAAGAAGTACTAGGCTCCTAGTCCACATGTAGTAAAGAGAATTCCTGATACTTCCTCTCATGTCCTTAATACTACAGTAAAAATCAATAAAGCATTGTATTGATGGGCATTTAATACAATCTCATCTTGGATAAACAGATGATATTCTTTTCATATGTAATTTCCTTTTATCTGGGAAACAATTCCTTCACGTGCCATTATTTTTGATAGATKATGAATGTTGTGGAGTTGATGAATTTTTGTGCAAAAGAATGCAAGAGAGAACCTGCATTAATGAACCTATCAGGCCTAGCCAGCAATAGTAAAATATGTCTTATTTAGAAAGAACWGCAAAACATTTAGTTCCCTTAGCATCAACCAGGAGTGGCCCTGAAGCATGGCAGAATGTCCTATAACAAATTTAAACCTGCAATGAAAGACCAAAGCCACAACTCTAATGTGTCCTAGGAACACAGAGTAGATAGCAGTTATCATTCATGTTCTAAATCTCAACAAAGGTGAAGAATTTGCTAATGTATCTTCCAGACTAACTGAGGAAGTAGATTGTGCTCTACGCTCAGATTTAAACCATCTTCTAATATGTCCTGACTGTGACACCAGTGCCCCATTCTCTGAACCCAACCCCTTGACTCAGGTTTGTTATCTGAAGCCCCACTCTGGACACTTTATTTCTTACATATTTTCATCCTTTCCATAAGCATATCAAATTTTGTCTCAAACTCATTAAGATTTCACTTATATAATTGAAACACAGATTATCACTGTTCAAATGGCTAGGAACTCTTCCAATTTGTCATCAAAATATATTCATAACTAATCYGTAACTTTTTTTATCTTGTTCTGCTGTTATTTTGTAACCTAARTTGTTCATCTGTATCTTGATATTTATCCTCCAAAATGCTTTGAAATGCCATCATATGCCACCACTTCTTCTTATGAGAAGCAACCCCATGGAAGACTGTAAACCTTTCTCCACAAAACAGAGAAATTTCTCTTTGTACTACTAAATTTCATTTTATTTTCACAAGTCAACACTGTCATTTAATTCCTCCTACACAATGATCCTGACATCTTCTGTATTAGTGGAAATTCCTAAGCAGTAAAGTCCAAAATCMCAAAAACTCTCACCTATTTTCTTCTCTCTTATGTAACATTCACATAAATACTGACATTTCTACTTGAAACAAGAACCTCCTCCGGGGCAGTATCTAATTTCTGTACCTGCATTTAAATATGTTGATTCCACTGCATTTAGCTGTCTAAATCTTGGCAGAGACAGTTATAWTATTTGATACAATATGAACTTCATAAAACCATGTTGAAAATGTGCCATAGTCTATTTAACATTGTATCCTAAATTATTCTTTCCATCAAAATTCATCATATRACTTAAATAGTGTTGAAGTCAAGCAAACAGCTAAATAACTTGAAGCACCATTTCCCCCCCCCCTCTTTTTATGAGTAGAAATATTGTTCTTCTTCAGCCACAGAATATTTAGAGATCAKTTCAAATTCAAACAACCCTGGCAGTTTGATCCTGGCCAGCACCAACCGAGCTGCACCAAGCAACACTTCTTTGAGAATAGGAAAAAATAGAATATAGAGGAGGACAATTCATGCATTGAGATAAGACAGTTTAATAGGGAAAGAAAATATCAGAATATTTGTGTTAACCACACTCTTCTGGCAATAAATGGAAAACACAGCACTACAGAGACTGCTGTGATGGAAGGTAGCTCAATTCCAGCCACACAAGGTGCATAGGATAAATTCTTCAGAAAGCACAGCCCTAAGAAGAGTAGGACTTGTGTCAGCAGCCTTAGAAACTGAGTAARGTACAATTAATTACAGACAGATGATTGATTATATAAATGTATTTGTTCATTTTCTTAAGAAAAGTGTCTTTTCCCATTCACATTGAGCAAACGGAATTCAAAGCTTGTGGTCAGTAGCAGAAATTGTAAGATTGGTAAGAAAGGGACCTAATCATTATAAAGAATTATGCAAATACAAGTTCATTAGAAAATGCAACATAGCAAGTGATAAGCAGCACTAGGAACTATCAGGGTATTGTGGTTTTCCTATCTTCCTTTTCTTAGGTAGAAACAGGTTGCAATTGTATTCATACTTCATATTTAAACATAGCATTCTCAATTAAGGTGTAAAACAGACATAACATATATTCCATTTGTATATTAATTTTTCATTTCATATGAGATATACTAGGGAGTAAATTCTRCTACAGTTGTTCTCATAGAAATGTACCAAGTAATAAATAAATAAATACCATTTATGAACAAATGCAGCCTCATTTTTAGATGATTTTTGAAAACCTTGCACAAATGTAACTTGTAATGAAGGGATGAGAACTTGTTTATAGTGAATATCTTATGAAATAAAATGCATAAAAAAACTTTTACTTTCACCTTTTTTATTCAGAGGAATACTTATTAAATCTTTTTTACTCTGCAATTGACTGACTTTTGTTAAACCTTACTTCACAATAAAGATTTTGCACTACTTATTTTTAACTCTCACTTGGCTTCTACTTTTTTCATGTTTTGTCTGTGTTTTTGTAAAAAAAGTGGTAATTTTTTTATGCTGAATTCCCTTAGTTTAAGGTGTATATAGATCTAAAATTATCTAAAAATTAAGAAAAAAGTTCTTGATCATGTTTACCTGTTGTTCAAAAAGGGCCATTCTTGGGTAAGCTGCTTTCAAGAAGAGMCATTTACAACTGATCTTTCTTTGCTTGTAAAAATTCCTGACCTGATAGACTACACATACAGAATTCTGGATTTAATAAGCTTTACTTTCCTTCRGCTAGAAACTCCTTCAAATATATAGCACCAATAAAATGATAAAAAGTATTGCARATTTCTCTTACATTAAAACACATTTTATTTGTTTTCCGCACATTTATTGCACARCTTTAGGAATAGTAATACTATTTAACTAAATTTGTGTTTCCAGGTTACTGAACTTCCAGATACCTTRAGGCAAGTGCCCCATTCTGGCTCCTTTTACAACTTCTTTCTGAACGAAGAATTTCTGAGGTTTATACTAGAAATACTAGATTGGAAGTGAATGTGACAGTGCTAGATCAACACAGTGTCTACTTGACAATAATGTTTCTGCAGCAGATTACTATGAATAATACATAGTTAACTTATTTTACATAGTCTGAAAAGTTATGCAAATCACATTAGTAAATTGCCTACAATTTTAGCTGTTTTGACAGAGAAGGTAAATTKTCTTAGCTGATACTGCAGAAAATTGATGTGCAGGTTGCTCACACTAAATCTTTATGATTATTTTTAATTAAAAGATCTGGATCTTCCTTATTGAAAGATATTTTCTTATAAAATRTTTATACAGTTGGAAACTCCATGTTCCTAGAAGTTTATTATCAGAGTATCAGAAAACGGAGCCAAACTATCTGAACCTTCTGTCACCTGGAAATCAGAAGAGTGGCYGGGATGGGAAATGCAGCCCCACAATGTGGACATCTGCAGCATGTTCAGGATTCAGGCCAGTCAGCTAARCATGACAGAGCTCTTTGCTCCCACCCCCAGCCCTACAGGGACTGGAAGAACAAAACAGAATAAGTCAAGAAAAGATAGTTCAATAAGTGAAGGAAACAGGAAGAAAAAAATGTTGTGCAGATGTAGTCACTTCCATAAGCAGACTGACACTCAGACAGCCTCCAAGCAATATTTACCTACCCCAGAACCACCTCCCCTCACTGTTTATTGTGGAGCATGAYATTGTGGCATGGAATGTTTTGGCCAATTTAAGTTGGTCCTCCAGGCTGTATTCCCTCTCAACATTTAATCCACCCTCAGCCCACTTGCTGACAGCATGGGGAAAAAGGGAAAAAAACCTTTTTGCTGTACAAACACTGCTTGATAATAACCAGAACACTGATGTCTCATTAAGACTGTTTTAGACACAGCATCCCACGGGCTCTTATGAAAAAATAATAACTACCTCTGAGCCAAACCTGGCTTACAACCTGGCTTATCTGTCTCCTCACTTTACACACAGAGAAAATAAACCCCTGTAAAAATGCTGCACCTATTCTTTAGATCTCTTCTCTGGTGGAGATGAAAAATATCCCCCGAGGAAAACCAGGTGATCGGTAGACATCTACTTCTCACAGGCCAGTTTGACAACAAGCTGATCATTAGACAGAAAGGCACCCTCATGGCAGAAAAGGCCAACARTATCTTGGGCTGATGGATGAAGAAAGTTGTCAGCAGGTTGAGGGAGGGGATCAGCTCAGCATTGCTGAGAATCATCTGTGGTCTGTGCCCATTTCTGGGTCCCCAGGACAAGAAAGATTTGACTTGAATGCAGTCCAGTGCAGAGCCACTAATGCAGTTAAAGAGTGAAGGCTCTGTCAGATAAGGAGAGGTCGGGAATATGGGGACTGATGCTGGGATTGGTTGAGAGTACAGAGAGTTCAGCCTGGACTCCTCTCAGTGGTGCCCACTGATGGGACAAGAGGCAAGAAACACAGATTAGAATGCATTAAATTCCATCTACGATTGGTTTTTTTGGGGGTTTTTTTTGTTTGTTTTTTTTTTTTTTTTTTTTTTTTTTTTTTTTTTTTTTTTTTTTTTTTTTTTGGTTTTTTTTTTTTAATTGAGAGGGCTGTTACCACTGGCACAAGTTGCCCAGAGATGTTGTGGAGTTTCCATCCATGGAGGCATTCAGAATCCATCTGGACACAGTCCTGAACAGCCTGCTTTTGTTGTCCTTGTTTGAGTAGAAGGTACCTCTRCATGATCTCAAGAGGTACCTGCAAATCTAAATGACTGTCTGATTCTATAAATTCAGATATCAGAAGGAGTTACCATAGACATGCTAGTGTTCCTCAGAACAGTAATCGATAACATAATTCTTTATTTCATTAGTTAATATTTAAATTTAATTTAATTTATGTTGCTGATATTCTTGTTGCTCTTTAAAAYCAAATACTCTAAAATAATGTCTGCTATATTAGTTTAAGCTGTTAGAAAACTTGCTTTAGATTTGAGGTATAATCTATGCGTAAATGATTTCTTTGTTTAAATAATTCGAAGTCAATTGCAAATATGAAAAAATACTTTCAAAAGAAAGAGAGAGAGAAAGAGAGAAAGAGAGAAACAGGGAGAGAAAGAAAGAAAGAGAGAAAGAAAGAGAGAAAGAAAGAAAACAATAAAGCAAGAAAGCAAGAAAGCAAGAAAGCAAGAAAGCAAGAAAGAAAGAAAGAAAGAAAGAAAGAAAGGCAAAATTTAAAAAAAAAGGTATTTATTTTTGTTACCAAAGAGGAAAGTGACCACAATAAATTGCAAAACGTATTGTTAGAAATACAACTCATTTAGTGCTATTACATGTGGAAAAGAGAACCATAGGCTGAAATCACCTTTATTCTTGCTTACATAAAGAGCTAGCTATTTTAAGTGGTGTTGAAATAAGCATAACCCACCTCCGTGCCAAGTATTACAGCAGTGAATTTGGCATATAGAGTTATTGCGTGTGATATATAATCTAACAAATTTCCAAACAAACATTCTGGAAACAATTACAAGTAAGCAAGCAACCCTGAGCAAAGACCATTGAAGTTTTAAATTGCATTTTGGTCACCCACGACCATTTTAAAAAAATGTTCCACAAGATTTTTGTGCCCTGAGCAACAAAGAGGGAGTTTTGGCTGTCTTTCTAAGTGAGAGTTTAATGTTGTGAATCATTAGGAAGCATGCACATTAGTCTCAAAAATAATTGTTTGGTTTATAGTCACTTGAGGCTATAGTCTCAATCAGACCTCAGCTGTGGTGGGCTAGGAGAATGTGCAATGCAGTATAAATACAGTTTGTTGCTCTATCACTGACAGAAGCATATGTTACACCATTAACTTCCAAAACAAAYATGCAAAATTGTTACCAAAGAAGGAAAAATGCTGTAACATTTAAAAAATATATTTTGAGTTACTTTGAAAATAGACTGATAAATTCATAGATGCGCATTTTATTTTTATAGCTGTGGGATTTTAAAATATTAATAAAATAATAAATATTTTAGCAATAAATAATATTTGTCACACAATCTAACCTAGCATTTTTTTACCAGGGTTTGGCATGTTCTTGGGAGGTCTGGAAAGATGTCCATTCCTATTTATTCAACATGCAGTTCTTCAATTATATGCAAGGTTATTAGGGAAAAAAAAATCTCCATAAAAAATTCTTTGTTGTTTTTAGTAGGCATATTTTCTTTCCTCTTTAGAAAGAGCTCGTCTCTTTTTTAAGTCAAATGACTCTGTTTTCATTGGAGATGTTGGGAATTTGTGACTTAAAGAGCACCAAGAACTTTTAAGTTGAATTCCAGGGTATAGAAAGAACCTTGTGTTCCTACATAAACTGAAAAAAAATGCAAATAAGTAAATATATATAAGAAAATTTTTGGCATCTTCAGCCATGTCTTCTTTCAGTTATGAAAGAAGCCTCTTTACAAAACTAGAGTATCAATATTACTAACAATACTATTAAATAAATACACCAGTTCAGAACAAAAACCCAAACAAACAAATGAACAAACTCAATCCGGTAAAAGATCAAAACATTCTACTGTCAAAGCCATAACTGGTAGAATGGTTTTAAAATAGAAATCCAGTCCCAATCTTCCTACAGCCATTGGGTTCAGTATGAGTAGAACAAGGCAACCATTTGTGCCATTGCATTTTCTAACGATGAAAATACCTCTCTGAATTAAGAAAAGGTTATCATTGTGTCCCCTCTGAATTTAGTAGTAGAAATGACCTTGGGATGGTGCTATAATTTATATGTAGGAGGAAGAAGTTATTTTCTCTGCTTGGATATTTTGGCTCTGGTAAAGTATGCGATGATTGATTTTGGTCTTAACAGTAAATTTATAACAGATTTCCAGTAGAGGAACTTTCAAAATATCCCTGTCAGCTCCCACAATGGAAACAGAAAGACAAATATCAACCAAATTATACCATAGCAATTCCCCAAAAGTATTTAATTTCTTTATGAATGACATTAATTTTTAATCTACAATATCTTGAAGAGGAAATGTAGTGTCTTCCTTCTGAATTGATAATTCAAAAAATGAATTATTTTGGTTTTTTGACATTACACTTTAGTAAACCTGTCATCTATATTAAAGTAACRAACAGGAGAGCACAAGAATGGAAGAGAACACAGGAATATCAAATCTGGTTCCTTTAYAGCAGTCACTGGTAGCCATATTTATATAACAATATAACAATAGTTCACACAGATTCAAACAGTAAATATTTAATATTCTATGCCTTACAGGCAACAAAACATTTCCTAAAAATTCTACAGCAAAGTAAGTGTGTTAAATGTATAGCCAGTAATAGGCACAGCTGTTCAGTCCACTGTTCTAYGGGTATTTAACATTCTGTTATGACCATGAACCAGCAGATAATAACATGAAGTGGGATACACTGTAAACAGATGCCATTAATTTGTTCTTTTTAAATTTCACCTTTGTATAGTAAAGAGGAGGCATAATATATTTCCCTTAGGATGAAGAAATCTTGTAGAGTGAACTAGAAATCAAAAAGGRTATCTGATTTAATGCAACAGTTGTGCTTGTATCTAAAACATTTCTTTAAAATTATACTTTATAAATAAAAAACATGACTGGGTTATAAAACTGTAATATCATTCATTCATTGTAATGCCAACAAGCTTTTTCACAGTTCTCTTTCCTTTTCCTCTTTTATCTTGTTTACTTATTCTTGCTTTTGTATCATCAAGCCAAGGTTTTGGTTTCTGAATCATACCACTAAGAGAGGAAAGGAAACACGTACAGGACGTTTAGATGATCCCTGATTGCCCATCCACCATCAGAACCCTGCCAAACACATCATTCTATTGCTCTTTATTTTAACCATTTGATGATATGTTTGCAGCTAATTCAGTTTTTCAAGAACTAAAGTGGAGAGTTTGGTGTAAAAGGTGTCAGCTATATAAACTCAAAATAAAAATGAGATTGCTGAGGTAACATTTTTTTCAAAAGTATGTGTGCTTTTATCTGCTTGTCCTACATTCTAGCCATTAAGAAGAGAAGGTACTATAAGGAAAAGAAGGAAGCTATAGGGCACTTGCAGAAAATTGCACCCCACCTGAAACACAGATTTCTCACCAAACTTGCCCTACTGCTGACCCAAAGGTGACCCAGCAGTGAAAYATTCCCTTCTCAAAGTAGGAATGTCCCCTGCTCATCTCAGTGAGTGTAATGGTATGGCAGCCTGGTGAGGAGATGGTTTGGATATTTTTTAGGAGCTCTTATCCTTGCTCTGCAAGATGAGAAGAATTTTTTTCTCTTTTTCCATTCATTCATCATGGAAAGAAGTCTCTCGGTGTTTAATTATCCAGAATCCACTAATGCTGCTGTACAKTGCCTGTGTTATTCTTGGCTGAAGGAAAGTCTCTTTCACTCTTCTTTTCGAGGCCTTTCCTCTTTCTGACTGTACAAGATAAGCAGCTGAGGGTCTGCTGAAGGACAAGGCTTCATGGTGCTCATTGTTCAGCAGCTGCTGGAAGCTGTTTGAAGTAAGGATATTCCTTTTTCTCTCATCGTTTCTCCGGCATGCAGTTGGACCTTTTATCAAGCAACACTTTTTACATCTAAGAATATTTATGAAGTAACAGTTCATCTTAATCATGCTGTAATTTAACCCCATTTAAGAAAATATCCCACAAGGCTTCTCTCTACTATAGCAGAAACCCTTGTGACAAATATTTCCTTCACTTCAGGAATCACATACCAATGGCAGTAAGCTACCTTGTCAGATCTGCATTTTTTCAGTGTATAATGTTTTGATTTTGATTTTTTTTTTTGCAGAGAAAATGCATCTTGGCTGGAAGACTAAGCACATTGTAAATAACATAATTTCCTAAGGCATAAATTCATTAATGAATCATAAGAAAACTGTTAAAAATACCMATTTTTCCTACTTCCCTTTCTAATCAAAGGATTGGTAGTTAAATGACCCCAGAAGACCAAAATGAAACGAGAAATTCTACAGGGCTAAAATCTGTCTGAAGTTTGATGGCTTCAAATCCAGTCCTGAACTCAAAAGATTTTTCTAAGTTCCCACAAAGGCAACTTGAACTGCAATGGATGAACATCTAAGCTCCTGGTAGCTTCAAAGGACTTGGASTAGTGTGCCAGGGAGCAAAGAGTTGCAGGCTGCTCCGTGTAGGAGGATGTGCCAGAAGCCAAGGTTGACCCACCAAAGTGATGCCCACTCCAAGAAGAGTCTGAGCATGAAGGGTGGAGAAGGATGCCAGGCACGAGGTCCCACTGCAGAAACAACAAGGTGAGAAACCAGGCTCAGGGTCTGTCCAGGGGGAACAGAAGATGAGAATCAAATGCCAACATTCCACCAGCATCMCCAGGGCAGGGGCTGATGGCCCCACCTGGGCTGAGATGGGGCTGTGGCAGGGTGACACAGGARCCCCAGGTGAGGRTGGRCAGGGACAGTCAGCCCATAAGTGCTCTCACAGTGGATACTATGGCCCCAAGAGCTTAAATAGGATTTGGAGACTACACTAAGGTGTTGTTGATTCAGCTGGAGTGGCAATTATGTGCTCTGTATGATTATTCTAAAATTAATTGTTYTTCTTCTTAATGCGATGATATTATAATGAGAATCATCTTTTTAAATGCGGAGTTGCATATAAGTACCTAGAATAATTAATTTGAAATAGATGATRCAAACTTTAATTGAGGATTTGTCACAAGCCTTATAAGGGAGAATTTGTTTCCCCTACTAAATTGAATTGCTACAAAGCTGCATGTAAATGTCACAATCTTATGTCAAACACTCTTCCTTGTGACTGGGTTAAGATCTTGTTCTGCTTGGGATAGGCCTGCCAGTCCATTATATTCTGATATTTACAGCTACATTCTATCTGTTGAATGCTGCCATGGGTATCATGGATAAGAAATTTGGCCCCATTTGCAATATTATACCTTGTAAAAGCACACCAGATAAAAGATTTGGGAGGGTATGACCCTTTTATTGTACTCTCATTKCATGAAGCTTTACTGGCTTGCCTTGTCATCTCTTCATATCAAGGATTGCTGGGACAAAGATCAATGTACTCTCTCATTAGTGGTTCAAGAGGTAGGAGAAAATGAGTAACTTGACCTTTATAAAGAGTTTGAACTCAGGACAGCTCTTTGCCTTTGCTGCTTTCAGTGAAGGTRTAGTGCAATACACCTCTGCAGCTTTTGGAGCTTGTAACTCTAAATTACAGTCTGTCAAATAATTTTGCCATATTATCTTTGAATTCCTTGTTGCTAGACTAGAAAAAATCAACATTGAGATACAGTTTTCAAAACATTCCCAGCTTTATGCTCTTCCACAATGCAACATCTTGAGCTTGAGCTAAGCATTCCTATGTGACCATATAACACAAYATTTTGGGATCAAAAGTGGGTATCCTTTCGTAAAAAGCTGATTTTTTTTATGGTGCATAAAGTATTTTACATGACTAAGGATTTGACTTTCTCCTGTTGCCATACTCCTATAGTGGTATAGAGCCCAAACAACAAATCTTTATCAGTTCTCCCTGAATATCAACACATTTGGTCTCTTGTTTTTCCTACAAAGTTCTAAAGGACTCTCTTGAGATTGTGCAAAACGTGTGTTGTCTGGAAGTTAGGAAATTAATGAAGGTCTCCTGTTAGGTCTGAGGGAAGCAATGGACATGTTTGCAGGTGTTTGGTGAGCAAGRCATCTCTTTGAATCACAGTTTAGGTGCTACTGGGTGTTTTCTCACCACTGGCTGCATCCTAAACAGATCTTGTGCAGCTGTATTTTTAGCATGATTTGTATGGAGAAGARTATTTTATTGTAAAAATTACTAGGCTGGCCTTGTTATCTTAACAGAGACAAAGTTGTGCACATGGGATACTTCAGGAAGATATCTGTGGGTTTAGTAGTTATGGGGTTCTCAGAAAAGGGTCAGCCACAATTTGCTAGAATTGTAAATGGTATTTGCAGCAGATTTCCTCTTCAGCTTGGATGAAGATCATACATGTAATGCACTGTTAAAGTACATTCTCATTTTCTAGCCTAACATATTAAACTGTTAATTCCAGATTCTGATTATCATAACAGTGGTCTGTGACCCAAGCTATTTCAAAATGACACACACCAATGTGGATTACCACTTTTTCTCTAGAGGAGATGTAGAACAGCTGGAAACCAAAAGCTCAAAATCAGAGTCTGCCTCGTAAATAGAATGACATAGTTCTGAGTTTACACTACATAAGGAAATTAAATTTGGACACTATACTCTAACATAATATTTTCTCAGACCTAGATCTTCTGTTTGGCTTTACTTGCACAAAGTAAAATCATCCCCATGGCAGCAAAAATGGAGGAAAAAAAGGAAACAAAGTTTCTGAGTTTACATGGTGAAATGGGATAAAATCAATGACAATTTTAGTTTTCAGTTTTACTGTSCTAGTAGTTGAATTATATGTTTTGAGACTACTAAGATCACAAGGTCATGATCCATTCCAACAGTTGCTGAAAATTCTAATATAAATAATGGGTATATTTATATTTAAAAAAAAAAAACCCTTTTGCTTGCATTTTACTTACTAAGCCTTGTAATAAAAAATAAGAAACAAAAGTTCAATTAGTCAGTTCAATTACTCTATATAAATGTGAAGTGGTGCCAGATGTCAATTGCATTAGTCATTATTAGTGGGGATTTTAAAATAGTGTTTTACTTTATTTTTCCCATTTAATTATGTTCTTACATGTTTTCATTCTCTTCACTGGCAATTGATACCATGACATCTTGATCCTGGGCCTACAGGGACAATAGATGAGTGTGGATCTCCTTGTCCCTCATTTCTCTCTCTGGGAACAGCTCTAGATCCCTTGTGGATCCCCTTGTGGGTCCTCTTTTGGATCCTTTTGGAGAAGCAACACAAATAAGGAGGACTCCACACTTCCCCTCTTTCTCCTCTCCTGCCCTTCATCTTGGAGCAGAAAAGCTATGGTACTTCAATTCTTCTGCAAAAATATTTTCAGGCCTAACTAATATCAATGGTGATCTATCAGGACACACTCAAGTAGACTAAAATGCAAGATTAGAGGCTGCATTTCTAATGTGTGCTTAAAAAAAGTATTCCCAAACTGATGAAAAATTCTGTGGACTTTCATACAGCCGAAAATTTTCTACTCGCGCAAAAACTTAGTTTGTTCACACAACTTGTTTAATATGGATGTTCACTGCTGGTTTTACTCCTCCATTAAATATCTTTACTTTGGACTTGTTTTAGAATGGGAATGTATCTGCTCTGGCAAATTCTGGACTTTTCCATGGTTAGATATTTTTTGTCATTTTATTATTTCTGTTCATGTTTTGTCATAACAAAACACTACAGGATAAAATACGATCTGTCTTTCCACTTTTTTTCATTGGTCTCTCTAGATTTGCACTTTTTTTCTTTTATCTACTGTAAACCCTGGTATTTCTTCTATTCTGCAATGAGGGCATCTCTAAGAAACTGCTTTTCTGTCTTTTACTTGCAACCAGGTGTTCATGCTAATTGCTGCTAAGTGCAAAATTTTCATAACTGAGTCATTAGATTCCTCTAGACTTTTTAATGTAATGGGCTGTCATCAAACAAATGATATGAGATTAAACAGTCACAAGGCTTATAATTGAGTAATCTAAAAAATGTTCAAAATGATTTAATACCTTATATCAAACGTCTGACAAAGTGATAAGTGAGGTATGAGACCTATCAACAGGAAGAAAAGAGATTAATTCATGACCAGTCAAATTACTGAGTGTCATTTAATATCCAATTAATCAAAGCTGTATCCTGGCACCCCAGTAAAATCTTACAACCTTCTCCTCACAGTCAATTAGTTTCCACAAGTCTTTATTGGATGTGGTTTAAACAAAGTTTAACATTGATGTTTCTGTGAAGCAAATTACAGAGAAATTCACATCATTCACTTCCATCWGTCCTACACAGTACCTTGGAAATCTGCAGCCCTAACGAAAGTGCAGTGATTGAAATGTGCCCGGATTCTGCTCTGCATCTCAACTGACCATTGAAAGAATTGTTTCTTTCTCCTTTCCCCTTCTCATGCAGACTCTTGTACAAGGCAATTTTCTGTTCCTGTACACCCTAAGTTACTTTCAAATTAGTCTCTCTCTTAATTTCTGTTGGACATGCATTCTGGTTTTACTGTAAATTTTTACCTGCTTATTAACATAGCAAAAAAAAAAAGATCCTGCTTAGAATTAATCACAAACCTCTTGATTATTTCAGCTGGATCAATCTTAGCTTTTCAAGTTAGTTCATTAGATCAAGCTCATTCTCATCTCAATTAGTATTATCTTTTGGTTTAGTTCGTCCAAAATGTTTCTGGTATCCTATCCTTTAGCTAGCCTTACTAGACCACATATTTTAGCAAATATTTCACCAAAACCATAATTTTGTTAGTTTTAACAATTTCTGTGCTGTTATAGACAAGTGAATACAAATCCTTAAGTACATGCCTATCTTACTTCATGCTATGTTCTTTGTCTTTCTGCTTGACTTTTTTAAGCTGTAGGTTCCTGTACACAGACCTATACTTTCTGCACGATCTCTAGATATTTTATTACTTTTTGCTTTTCTTTCTTCCTTGCACCCTTTATTCACCTGTGCTTGCTCAGAATTCAAGACAACAATATTCTCTGTTTTTATTTCCAGTTGAATTTTGAAATTCCTTCTCARGTGGACTGCTTTCTGCAACTAAAGAAACATATCATGCTGGAATATTTCCCAGGCTTTGAGAATACACTTTTGTTTTCTGTATTTGTCTTGTTTTTTTCTCATTGGAAAAATAAGTTCTGCACATCATCCACAACTGTATTTCTAGCATGTACTGTGCCATTTGTGGATTCCCTTGCCTGCCAATATTGACCTGCTTTGAAAAGCTTGCTGCAGAAATAGCTAGATGATGTTTGAAGAGAAATTCCTATCTACTCTGACTTTTAATTGAAAGCTGTTTTGGTTTCTTTTAGCAACCTCAGTAGAATAASTCTCTTTCTTTGTACTTTTCAGTCAAAATAATGTCAAATACTCTCTTTTGTTTTGGGGAAATTCCATTCATTCCTTACTCTTTCATCATTCTGTTCACAGACTTTTTTTTCCTAAGAAGTCTATATTTTCTACTGTCTTTTGTCTTTTCAATCTCATTTAGTTTCACCTGTAGTATTTTCTCTCCTTCTGGTAATATGTAATGCCTGTAAATTGAAGCACASTGAAGAAACTTTTGCATTTGTGAAATGTTTAAGCTGTATAAAATTAAGTTTGTTTTAATAACTATTTAAAATATAATTGTTTAATTTCAATTGCTGCTGATTTGATAATGTCATRTAAAGTATTATATATATGAGTTTGACATTAAAAAAAAATAAACAATGGTTTCTTATTCCCYCTTTTCTTTACAACATCATCTCACAACTTTCTGTTCCCCACAAGAATAAGATCAAGGGGTCACATTAATTCATTGAATGATCAGTATCACTTCTGCAATGCAATGCATGCGTCTACCCAGGAAGAATCAAASCTCTGCATGTCCTCACCCACTGTTTCTGCTCATTTTGCTGCCTCGTGAGCTGTCTCGTGAAGATGGTGCCCCCACACACCCACATCTCAGCCTGCTCTGGGAGGCCACTGAGGAGCAGTGACACTGAGTGCTTCACAGAGAGAGATGTACATCTGGCACCACATCCTTGCAACTGTGCTTGTGAGAAATATAGAGGCAGAAAAGGTGGGTTGTTTCACAGCTTAAAGCACCAACAACGGTAATTAAACTTGTTAACAGATGAACTCCAATAATTTCAATTAATATTTTAATGAACACAGAGAATTCAGAAATCGTCTTCAGAAGCAGTTTTGTGTTCTGACATGGGGTACKTAGTCTTCCTTTTATATTTAATGGTGAGATGTGAGTAATATTACCCTGATTCCTCTGATACAATGTTATTTATCAAATGCTAATTTATTAGTTCATAACAATGACAGAGTATAAGGCTTTAGAGAAAAAGAGATAACAGAAAAGTATCAATGAAACTTAACACTTACAAACTCCTCTCTTTCTTAGTGTTGTTATTGTTGTATTAGACATGTTTTCAACTATGCAGGAGTAGCAACTACATTTACTTATATTTTGATGCACATTAATTGCATAAACTCCCTTTCTACTTTTTACATTCTCACAGTCTAAATTCTAGAAGATAGTAGAAATACATAAGCTGAAAAGTCTGCATTCACTTTATCCACTTTGTTTAAAATAAAACAATTTCTAAACAAGTTACATAWATCTGACAACCTAACAGTCAGTGAAGCAAGCAAGTGACTGAAATGCTTGAGAGACTGTCTGACCAGCGCAAAAGAAAAGTGCAGTCATGTGCAAATGAGCAGAAGATAAGAAAGACAGATGTTGCATCGGCCTCCCACTCACCGGAATTGTGTTCCCAGTTTTGTTACTTCTCTGCAGCTGTTGGCAGTGGTCAGGTGGGARGTCAGTGCCTAACAGGCTTCAGAGCAGGTACTGCTGTGAATCACAGAATGGGTGAGGTTARAAGGCACCACAAAGGCACCATCTGGTCCAGCCTCCCTGMTCAAGCAGGATCATCCTACAGCACACTGCACAGGACAGCATCCAGGCAATTCTTGATTAGAAAACATCTTTATGGAAAGAGTCCAAATACGATTTGAAAAATGTAGAGGACATCATTCTAGTCATACAAGGAGATAATTTCAGTTTCAATCATTCCACATGAGGCAAAATATGTTGGATATTTGGCAGAGAAAAATATGGCATTTCATGCTTCATGCTAGAAAAGAAAAATCAAAAGCATGATTTTACCAGGTTCTGTCAGTGGCTACTGAAAGACAAATACTCTGGTAAACAGTTAATGAGCAAACATCCCTTCTCTCTTCTCATTTCTATCTTCTTACTTTCCCCATGCCCCTGACCCCAGCAAGCAATAGACAAAAACACATGAAGTATGTAGCAGGATAAGAAATCCTCTAATGCAGAATGTAAGTAAATCTTTACATAGAAACATCCTAGTAGAGGTCCTAGGGCACTAAACCTCACTTATGAACATTTGTTCTACATTGGATTGATGGAGGTAGAAAACAGTGTATAAAATCATAGAAACAAATATTAACAACGCTTTAAGAGAAAAAAAGAATGTATAGTGTCCAACCTAATCCTCCCTGGCACAGCTTGTGGCTCTGTTCTCTCATCCTGTGGCAGTTGCCTGGGTGACTGACCCTCACCTGGCTACAACAAGAGAGAGTGATAACAACTCTCTTGAATCTCCTCCAAGCTGAACATGCCCAGTGTCTTCAGCCTCTCATAAGATTTGTGCTCCAGATCCTTTATCAGCTCTGTTTGTGGACTTGCTTCAGCACTTCAATATTTTTCTTGAAGTGATGTGCCCAGAAAGGACTTGGCACTTGAGGTGTGCCAAATACAGAGGCATAATCACTTCTCTTGGTGACCACATTATTTTTGATCCAGGCCAGGATSCCCTTGGCCTTCTTGCTGCCGGGGCACCCTGTTGGCTCATGTTGGTCAAGGACTGGTCTTCAGAGTACTAGTTTTCCCCYTTCACATCAGCAGAACTTTAAAAGTTCTTTTTTATGTGTTGGAGGCAATTTGTCTCTTTTTTTGTGCCCTGAGCTGTCAAATGGCTTCACTTGTTTGAGATGTTTTGCAAAATTTCTAACTTAAATAAACTTTCCATTCTCCTGTGGAGCAGGGGCCAGCTAGTAGTCCCATGTCCAAAAGGTGGGCATCGCTACCAGCAAACAAAGAAAGCATTTTCAGGACATCCTTGTTAATCTCGCAGTTTTGCTGTAGTCACATTCAAGCAGAATTATGCTGTAAACATTGCAAAGACCCAGCTAAATACTATAAAATTAAGAGCAAGGCAGGCAACATGCAAACTGTGATGTGGAACATCGTGAACAATGATGAACAGAAAGAAAAGGGCAGATTTTAGCCTCCAGATAGTAAGAAAATGGGTAACAAATGAGACAAACTGGAATTCTTGTTGGCAAGAARAATGTTAAGTGAATGGAACCACTGAAACTGATTGGGGGGGGGGGGGGCTCATTCAGTTTTTATCCTAAAATCATGTAMGTTTTATAGAAAAAAAGGAGCATACAGAGGGCATAACAGATGGCATTACTTATGATAGGCATTTCCTATTGTAAAACTATGAATAGTTTGAATAGCTGGATCCTAGAATAATTGCAGATAAGCACACTCAAGAACATTGCCTGGAAAGGAAGATCTGTAGGAGTTTGTGACAGACCATACACTCATATGGAAACCATGATTTATTCCTTGTCTCCCCAGACTGTGCAGAAAGTAAAAAAGAGTATAATGGAGAGCTCACATTCTGAGAATGGTTGCAGGTTTCAGGCAGGCAGTAGTAAACCAGCATTAAAGTATTTAAGAAATCATGCAGGATAATTTTTTTTGCACAAAAGGTATTGTAAGTTATTTGCATGGATCATGCTGTATTGAGTTTCTTTACAAGAGATAATGATGATGTAATAATCACTCAGCTAGAAATTGATGGTTGAATAGTGGTCAAAACTTCTATTCAATGTAAGCAAATAAAAGAAAATCAGCAGAAATAACAGAAACAGGCCATGATTCAAAGAAGGCAGATTCTTACATCTGATGAAAATTAGGAATATAATTGATGCAAAGGAACACTTAAATGGAAAAGCGTGAATAAGAAGTAGGAATGYTTCAATATGAGTTCAAGATGACTTTCAAGTGATTTAACTTCAGTGCAGGCATGTTTTGCAGCAGAAGTGGGAATCCAGGGTGGATTTCCTGAGCCAGGGAAATGCCAGGGGAGTGCCAAGACCTTCCAGGAGTTGGCAGCATGCACAAGAGAAGCTGTCAAGGCGTGGGGCCAAGACTGATGGTGGCTGCCCCTCACTSCTGCAGAGGCAGCCCTGGGGAGCACGAGTGGCCAGGGCACCATGAGCAGAGTGGGACAGTGGTGGGGCAGGTCAGCCAGGGAGGTTCACACAGCAGTCTGAGCAAGAGGGAGCCTCTCCAAAGGAGGGACATTYCTCGGTGCGAGTGCAATGGGAGAGACGTGAAGCACAACCTGGACACCATTCTGTGACCATCTGCACAGGCCAAGGGCACTTGCACCATCTGAGGGCTGAAGCTTCTTCCTTCAGCAAATCTGTGGGTGGAGACATCAGCCACTGCCAGGATAGATGGTGCAAAGTCCCCTGATGGTCCCCTGACAGAACAGCAGCCTTTGATCTTAGATGGGTGCCCGCCATCCTGCTGTGCTGTCCAGATAGAATGACTTGTGCCCAAACTTTTCTCTTGGGGCCGGGACACCTGGAGGACCTGCAGGTGGCTGGGCTGCAGGAGGCAATGGATAGACTGCAGTGACAGGGAGGTTTGCAGAGGCCCACCTCATGCCTGTCCAGCTCTCTTTAGACAGCATTCCTTCTTTCCAGGTGTTGACTGCACCACACAGCTTGGTATCAACAGCAAACTGGCTCAGGGTGCACTCAGTGCCACTSTCTGTGCYGCTGACAAAGGTGTCAAACAGTTTCAGTCCCAATACTCACCCCTGAGGAATGCCACTTGCACTGTTCTCCAYTTGGATWTTGAGCTGTTGACTTCAAGTCCTTMAGTGGGAGCATCCAGGCAGTTCTGGATCCACTCAGTGGTCCATCAGTGAAATCCCTGTATTTCCAGTTTAGAGACAAAGATGTCAAMAGGACAGYGTCAAATGCYTTGCACAAATCCAAGCAGATGKCATCAGTTGCTCTTCCTTTRTCAAACAATGCTGCAACCATGCTGGAGAAGGGAGACAAAGTCTGCCAGGCATGAATTGCCCTTAGTGAAGCCAWGTTRKCTGTCTTCAATCMCCTCCCTCTTTCCMRYRTGCCTTARCATAGTTTCCAGGAGGATCTATTTRCTCCATGATCCTGCCRGGCTCCAAGGTGAGCCTGACTGRCCTTTAGGTCCCTGGGTCTTCCTTTTTTTTTCCGTTTTAAAAATGGGGGTTACAAATAAACAAATTGGTAAAAGAAACTWGATTCTGCACAGGACTTCTTCATTGCTTCAGATCAAGGGAGGATGTGTTTCTGGATGAGATGCTTTATGAAAATGCACTTTAATTGAAGTGGTGAAGCAGCAGGGTGGGAAATAAGGTACCTATA
>NW_026623280.1:0-139381 GCF_030028575.1 Malurus melanocephalus
AAAAAAAAAAAAAAAAATTCTTTTTAGTAGATGACTTTGGAGTAGGAAACAGACTTGGTGTTAATCTCTCCTGTTGATCTGCCTTGTGAATTTTAGAAAGTTCCAGCCTTTTGTTGCCTAGACAGCCTCTGTTCCTGAACTTGCAGTTCATCTCGTGTGTTCTTAAAGTATCTGTCATACATGGTCCTCTTCACAGCTTTTGTTTCCATGTGAAATACAAGCAGCAGGAAAGGAAAAACCTGAACCCAAACAAACCTGAGTTGTAGGAAGCATTGAAGGTCTATGAGCTGGGAATTGAAATGCACAAGAGATTTTATTGTTTTAAATATACAGACAACCCTGCCATGGAACAGGGAGCCCACTATGACACATGCAAATATAAAATGTGAGGCCAACAAAACTAAAAATAGTCTCTGCTAAAAGGACAATCTGCCTAATTAAATGCTGATTGAAGGAACTAGCACTGTATGTACTAGCCTGGCAAACACATGATTTCCCCAAGTAAAGCATGACAGAAAGTATTACAGACAATTAAAACTACACAAGATTTTTTCTGTGTTCTCAGTAGAAAATAAATAGAAAATAATTTGTCCACCAAGCTATCTGTGTCTTGAACGTGCTTCTGTTAGTTTTTTTTTAAGATTGTTTGTTGAAAAGTTTTAAAATCCTGTCTTTTTAAATGTACAGTGGATAGGTACATATTATACTGTAATGACTAATAATGTGTTGTTTACTGACTTGGACTGAGCTGGATTCTGGGACTAGATTTTTAATCTCTGCTTGCAAGCTAAAGTCAGGTGGTGTCATGGAACCCTTTTTTTGTGAAAGTAAAATGCAATTGAGTGTGTGAGGTCTGGGTTTTGAACATTTATTAGCTATACCATCATATTTGAAGCAGGGATCCTGGAAGCTCACAAGGGAAGATTAGTACTTCTGTGGCTTAAGGCAGGGGTTTGAGAGTACTCATGAAAAATACACTACTACACTTGGAAGGTCATTTGCCCACTGTTTTCACACAGTGATATAAAAGAATCTATTTCTTATTACTTTTAGGATTAGCAAAATTATTAATCACATATTTTAAACACATGAGTACTACACAAATGTAGTAATATTTTTCCAACATGACTGCAGGAAAAAGAACCCTTCTTCTCCTTTATCAGAGCATTCTCAGAATGGAGCAATAGGTGTATTTTCAGAGTTCAAAATATATATAAATAGCCTTTGGTATAGCAGTTTAGAGGGGAAAGAGTAAGAGAGGCTGCCTGTTGCTCTTTGCTTACTGAAGCTGTTTCATCCTGGCATTTCATCCAGTGCTGAGAATCGGGCATTGGATGAAATAAAATTGTGAACTTGTGGGAATATTTACTGTCCTGATGCCAAACAGTGCTTCCTTTAGGACAGCACTGATGAGGACAGTGGGGAAGAATGACAGTTCCTGCAGGCATGATTCTTTTGAAAAATCTCTATGCTTTCAGCACTGCTGTGCCTTTGAAAGAGTGTGAATCATACTCATTTCAGTGCAGGTCTGACTTTGAAGAGAGCTGCAGGACCATGCACCCCAGTGTCTCTGAAAGGCATCCATCTGTTAGCAGCATTCTCAGCTCACCCATGGTTTGCAATTACTTTAAGTTGTGTTGAGTTGCAGGYTATTTAGGTTGGCTTAGTCCTGGGTGCAAATACAAAATACTCTGAATACAAAACTTGAAAATCACTTGCTTTTTTAGTTTTCTCAGGTAGTGCATGGCACACTTTACCTCTTGGACCAAAATTTACAGTGTGGTGACCTCTACTGAATTTTTGGTTGGAAAAGGGAACGTCTGTGTGAGGGCAGAACGGTCCCATGATGAAAGAGGGGATTATGGTTCTAACTAAGGTATGTTTATGAAAGAAGAAAGGGAAAAATCTGTTCCATCATCTGGCTCAACTCCATATACCATGGGATCCCACATCTTCAAGCTGTCCCAAGCCAAACAAATCTATGCCCCTGCTTAAAAAAAAACACCAAGCAGATCTTTTTATCACTGTGTTGAAAAAAACCCTCACAGAAACAACCAACCAAAAAAAAAACTAACAAAATCTCAAACAACAAAAAAACCAAACACACCCAAAAAATTCCACAATAACAACCCCCAAATTTCTGAGCTTCTCTTTAATCCACACAGCTCTTGGAAAATGAACATGTGCTGCAGCAGTTCTCTAACTCCATTGCTAGGTAAGCTCAGTGATGATTCTTGGCTCCAAGAGCTGGACACAGGATTCTGTGTGAGGTTCGCTGTAACACATGGTCCTCTTTTGGGAACCAAATACCACTGCTAATGCTCTACAGTCTCTGCTGCTCCTTTGAATGTAGCTGCCCATAAAATACTATTGATGATATAATCTGCTGTAGACAGGTTAGACAGCTTTAGTATTAATAGTATTGTGTTAATGAGGTTCTGCTTTTCTCCAGCAGCATTGATAAAGATTTGTGGATAGACACCTCTGCCTTTGAAAGTGCTAGCTATCCCAAGGGTACATCCTTTTTKATTTGCTTTGTCAGGAAATTTGGCATTTTGGTTCAGTCTGTGTCCTGGATACCTAGTCATCCTTAAAGCATGCACAGCATAGAATCATGCAATATTTTTGTTCTAAGGAGCTGTTGAGGATTGCCTTAACCCCCATCCYACCCTGGAATGAGCAGSTACAGCTTAAACTAGGTCAGGYTRCTCAGGGTCCTGTCYAACTTAACCTCAAATGTTTCCAGGCATGAAGCATYTACTGCCTCTCTGGGCAACTTGTTCTAGTGTTTCCTCACCCTCACTGAAATAAAAAAATTCTTCCTTCCATCTGGTTGAATCTACCCTCTTTTATCTTAAGGCCTTTACCCTTTGTCCAATTGCAGCAGGCTCTATTCAACAATCTGTCCTCATATTTCTTATAAGTTCCCTTTAAGTCTTTAAGAGTTGCAGTAAGGTCTCCCTGGAGCCTTCTCTTTTTTTAGGCTGGACAATCCCAACTCTCACAAGTGTGTGCCCAAAACGTTTTCTGAAGCAAACCACAGTGTTTTCCCAAGAACAAAAATCTGAGTGTTGTTCTGTGGGACCTTCTCACCGAGAGGCCAGTTGTTTCTCAGAGGTGGTGTGGATACAAGTACAACAACATCATCTTCCTATGCCCTGTGCAGTCACCTACTAATTTCTTAGTAGTTTTTACCCTTGGGACTTATCTTTTCAGGCTGTCATTTTAGTCAGCATGTTACCTCAGTCTTTTGCCATAAAAAATGGTCACAGTGATGCACTCGCCTTCCTTCAGACACCCTGAGGAAAGCGTGGTGTCCTAAGGAGCAATTTCTGCGTTGTGTGGATTTGGCTGGTCTATTCTAAAAGAGGTTAATCCTAAACAGTATTGCCAAAGCTTTGTGCTGCTTTACCTGTGAGTCCTGAATGATTGGTTGGAGCAGACCTGTTTGACCTTTATAGGTACCCTGTGGGCAACCCTCRRAGTAAACRATACTTTATTCTTTAATATAACCTSTGGTATGGYTATGAGAATTTTATGTATCTGTCTCAGTTTTCTCATTTTGATCAGTGCTGGCACGAAAGTGCTATATTGATTATGCAGAAATGTGTCTGGGTGAAAGAAAACAGTTTMTATCTATTTGTATTCATCTAAGTAATGTAGACAGTATAAACTGCCAAAGATGCAAGTGATGCACTGCGTCATTCCACTTAAATCTGTGGATAGGCTTCCTGGGGAGGCATCCAGTGATGCTGGTAATTTGTTCATCATGTGCAGGTAGGACCACTGTGTGCAGAATATGTGTAACTGCTCTACTTGCGTTCTCTTTTGGGTAATTTCTGCCTCCAATCCCTAGCCTTTAAACAAAGCAAGGAGACTTGGAGGGTATGAGACTCTTAGTAAGTATTCACTAGTCTTGGGTTCCTGGGATCTCTGTACTGCAGTGGAGCAGTGCAGATAAGGCCGGTGGAAATAGCAGAAACGGTGTCTTCAGTCAGGAATGGCCAGYTGTGATTCAAGGTTCTAGGGCAGAYTAACACAGAAACAGGCTGTTTCCAGGTTATATTACAAAAACATCCCTTTGGAGAAGGAAGCCCACTARAATAATGCCTCCTTAGCCAAGGTGATTAGAAGAACAAAAGTTGAYTCTTGCCATCTTTGGGAATCTTGTGATGTAGATGTGATGTGCTGGAGACAGCTTTCATAGAGACTTACTTGAAATTTTTTGATTGTAGCATATATTAAACCTAAATATGTCATTTTGTKGATAATAAATGCAATTGTAATGATTGGTAGATGTGATTGGATTGGCTTTGTGTCTAATTTATATGTCATTTTAAGGTTAAAGCATTTATTTAATTGCTGTGAAGAGGTAGGGGTATTAGAGTTCTTTCTTTTAAATTTACTGTTATTATGGGGCCTTAGGGTTTCTGCAAAAATAATTTTAGTTTTAAAACAGAAGAGAACAACCGCTAATCCATCTGTAGCAACCTCTGCATGGAGAAGTTGAAAAATATAGCTCTTTTAATAAAATATGGCAGTTACATCCAGGTACATTGCAGATTCCTGTGAGCKCTGCTTTCAGATGTGCTGGAAGTTCTGCAATGTTTGCTGTTGATTGCAATTTCTGAATGGGTCAGCACTAGTCTAAATGTGTTCCTGTTGAAAACAGTGATAAGAGCCAAGTGGTATTAATTAAGAAAACCAAAAAACTCAATAAAAGCCAACAAGCTGGACAGTGCCTGTAATCTTCTCAGATGTTTCAAATTTTAGACCAACATGGCCATTGCTAAAAGTGGCCAAACTTCCCTTGGGTTGCATTGGGAGGCTCTGTGACTGTTCTCCTGTGTGYGTATTGGGCACAAGAGTGAACTGTACAGGTGACCTTGATGTATAAAAGCYGTTGAGGTGTCTATCTTAGAGCGAGACTGTGTCCCAAATACCTCATTTGTTTTAAAACAAGCCAATCTAAAAAAACTTGATGAAACAGTAATAAAGACTGGTGCTAAATTGCTTCAGAGCAATTGTGGTTACTCCAACACCACCTCAGAATGAAACCTTTCCTTTTTTAAAAGAGCAAACAATCTGTTGTTACATAATGAATTAGCATCGAGCATGTTGCAAAAATAAGGCTGGAGTTTGTATAAACAAAACTGAATCTTTATGTAAATGTTATGTAAATGTGACATTTAACTTAAACTGTTGGAGTGGGGAAGTCGGGATTAACAATGTACAGATCTCATCGTGTTTATGTGTTGCAACTGTGAATTAAAACAGTTTGTTATTTTTGTTGCAGGGTATTTGAGTTACTATCCATGAGTACGAAATACACTGTGAAATGTGTAGTATTTCAAGGTTCAGTTCATGCTACTTTTAAATAATTCTACTGAGTATTTTAATGGAGCTGCATCAAAGGCTGCATTTCACTGTATTGGATGAAGATGTGTGCCCAGCAGTCTTGAGCCACCYATGATTTTAAAGATTCTGAATTCATTCTTTGTATAGTCCAGGAAGTCATGTGACAGGAACTTTTTCCCCTGACTCTAGTGCCAGAATTTAGCTGTAATGTACATGTGATTTCAGTCTGAGGGACTTTGCMTCTTTAACAGATGAAGCAGTCTGTATTTCAGAGTTACAAAAATGAATATGAAAAAACATTTGCTATATAAGAAATATTTTTATGTATTACTTTTACTTCAATGAAGCATTTCTAGTTAAAGCAAAACATATGTAAAGTTTCATATGACTAGAGTATAAGCTTACAGAAATCTGCTTAATTTTTGGTTTCTTTTTGATTAATTCTTTTGTCTTTTACCCCCCTTTTAACATTGTTTTTGTTTTCCTTCTACATGTTGTGGCCCATAYTTGTACTTTAGCATGCTAAGAGACATGATTACAGCTTCTAAATAGGAGGATGGGGCTCGTGTAAACTTCAGTCTCAAAGTTGTTCTGTGTTCTAGATGTGTTACAGAAATCCACATGCTCTGCATAGTRGAATTGTTAAGATGTAGCCCAGAGCCAGAAAAAAATAGGATAAGAGGAGTACTCCTTTCTACTCCAGCTTCTGGTAAATTAGTTGTATTCAGCCCAGTAAATGCCATCGCAGCCGATACGCTCCTCAGCCTAAACCCTTGTCGCCGGCCCTGCTGCTGCCCTGAGGTCGCGTCCTTCCTCCCGCCGAGGAAGGACCGTGTGCCGAACCTCCCGCCCCGCGTTCCCAGCCGCGGGCGGGCGAAGATAAATCCTTGGTTGCCGATGGCTCTTCCCTTTGTGCCTGGCGGCTGATCCGGGYCCCGGGGAGGCCGGGGAGCCGCGGTCCCGGGCGGGAGCGGCGGGGCTCCAGAGCTCCTGGTGCGCTGTGCGGTGCCGCCGGGGGGCGCTCCTGGCCCGGCACGGGCGGGCGCTGCGGGAGCGGAGCGCCGGGAGCGGCCGCTGGAGCACCCCCGGGATGCGCAGCCTGTCCTGCGGCGCTGCGCTGCTGCCCGCCTGCGCYCCGAGGGGAATGGCACTTGGCTTGCTCTACAACGCCTTCTCCGCACGGCGGATGTGTTGGGGAATGTCGTGGCAGTCAGTGAGGCCGCTTGGGTGTTTTATGGAAGACGGTCCCGTTTTAGGAAATGCATGCATCCCGGAAGATGCAGTCTATTATACAACCTCTACTTTTGTGCCTTTTCTTCCTGAAAGCACCAGTTCAGACAGGAGGTAGTTCATAGAACATACGCAACTCTAAGAAACAGCTGCTCAGAATAACCTATCTGGGTTAGCACCAGAGAACACAGAATGATTCCCTTGATCCCCATGGGCAGGGAAGCTTGCATGCCTTTCTCTTCCTTGGCTGCTTTATTGTCTGGAGTGTTATGGAGACTGGAGTGTTCTGAATCCTTTCCTGAAGATCATGGCTCTTTGACACATCTTTGTACTCGAGGTCAGATTGCTTCACCTTGCCGGTGTCCAGAAGTGGTTTTGGGGTGGTTGTGATACAGCATGTCAAAGTAATGACCCCTTTACTTTAATCCAAATTTGTAAGTTACGAAGTTTTCTCACATAGTTTTATCTGCCTAGGACATCATCAGATGTGTTGCCGAAGTAGACAGCTTCCTACTTCTTTTACAGCCATGCAGCAGTGTCTGGCAGTTTTAGTCAGATTGATACCCTGGTAACCASTGTGGTTGTTAGCACACAGTCTGCTTTTAGTCCTTATCTCCAGAATTTGGTTCTAGGTTCTCTGAATAATACAGGAGCTTTTATAGAGTTAAGGGAGTCTGTGAGTTTAAACATCTAACTTTGAGCAAGGTGCAAACAGGCAACAAATTGAAGAGAGAGAAGGAAAGGATGCAGCAGGAGGTTCGATAACACATACCTGGTTACCCGTAGGTCAAGTAGAGTTTGTGTGGAGGCGAAAATACTTGGAGACACCTGAGTGGCAGCATCAGACCTTGGTACCAATGCRTCTGTCTGAAGAAGGATTGATTGCAGTAGTAAAGCCCAAGTACAAGACTTGGCTCAGTTATTTCCACCACTGATGGTAACATTAGTGTGTTTAGAGCTCTAAGCAGAAGGGTAAAGCACACTGCTCAAAAAGCGCTGYCTGTGTGGGATGAGAGGCATTTTAGTGAATGTCAAGCTGAATAAGATACCGTACTGAAAGCCATATTCTCTCTGGATTGATGCCTAAGTGGTGTGTGGAATTGCTGAGTAGACCTCACAGGCCACCATTATTACAGAAGGCTCTGGAATCCACCTGCARAGATGGATGCTGTTCTGGCTGACCAGTGGTGTTGTGATGTGAGGTGTAATTCCAGCTTCACTGTGGACTGTGGGAATTAAGTGAGATCCAAATTTCACCCTGAAGATCTCTGTGCTTTTTCTTTTCATAGATGAAGCAGGATAATGGTCATCCTTTGTAAAGTACTTTGAGATCTATGGATTAAGAATGCTATATAAGAGCTCAGTGATGTTTAGTATAAGCACTTTATGTAACACCAAGAACAGATGATAAAACAGGACAGGAAGTAACTATTGGATTTAGACTTGTTCTATYACAAATATGAATTTAGGGTGAAAAAAAGAAATAAAGTGATTTCAGTCTGTGTGTGCTCTTAATTGCAGATATTTTGGTGGAATATGTATGTGCATAGGGTACTGTAGTAAGAARTCATCTTTTAAGCACCTCAGGTAAAATCAGGAAAGCACATATAAAACATGCAAGTTAGCATCTTTGCAACTATATGTAGTTTATGGTGTGCAGTTTAAGGGTAAACATTCCTCTCCTAGGTCCTGAAGAAATAAGTATATGTTAATCAAAATTTCATGTAGGCTTCCATCTTAGAAGTGGCAAATTAATAATTGGGTAGAATTCATACTTTTGAAGGAATGAAGGGTCAAAAGCTTCAGGCTTCTATTTGTCTTCCTGTCTGAAATAAGTGAGTAAAATAACATGCTTTAGGCTTCCTATTCTATCCCCAAAATGTAATTGCAGTGCTGAAGAATGAGCTTCCATGCAGTGCTGAAGAATGAGCTAAGGTCAGTCATGGCAACCAAAGGATAATTCTTACTGTCAGCTGTCATACGGTTCTTGGTTCCTTTGTCCTGAAGAAGATTTATCACTTTCTTGTAAGCAACATAGCTGGATACTTGAAAAGTTAGATCCACTTTGCAACCAGCCTCTGCTGCTCCCTTCTGTGTGAACAGCAAAATGCCCTTTGCTCGCATGAGTTATGTGATGTAACCGCAAACTTAAAAAAACCCATTAAATAAAGAAGAATTCTGCCTTGGCTGATGTAAAGAGAATCAGRATGTATGAGCAATAARTATTGCTCTACAAATTTTTGTGAATACTAATGTTATGTAATGAACATTATYTCCTGTARCTATAGGGATAACAGTATTCCATGTGCTAGTGCTTTCAGAGACAGTTGTGGTAGATTTAGAGATTATTTTAAATGTATCTAGCATTTTGGTACAATGAATTGCTTTTCAAATCTGGATTAGACCATTGCYCTGCAAATATTTAATACTGGRCATTTGCTAGTGAAGCTACTGAAGYACRGTACTTTTAAATACTGTCTTCAATTTTTTGACCAGTGATAAGGAAYGGATATTAGAATGTAAATTACAGTAATGTTTTTCTTTGAGTTCTGCCAAACTCATCTGTTTGTGTGTTGATATATATATATACACATTTATACATATATATATATATATATGTATATAAATATCTTTCCTAGACTGATGGAAAGGGAGGGTCAAAACAGGCCATGACTTGCTCATGTAAATGTTCTCATTTGAATGCCCTCAGAATGTAGGAACATCTCAGTAGGAAATCTTGTTCAAGAGTAACCTAAGCAGAGTTGATCCTGCCATGGAGAAGAGATTAGCTGATCTCTGTAAAATTCACAGATTGTCTAACAAAATAAGTGTGTTCACTGACAGAATTTTTTGCAAACACAAAGCAACARTGAAATACAGAGGTTTGCCTGTAGGATGGTAGACAGGCCGAGAGTGTTTTAGCTACACAATGGTTTCCCTGACTCTCTTTGGCAGGAAACACAGCAGTAAAAATGTTGCTTCTCAGAAGAACATATGTCTGTCCCTGAATGCCACATAAGTAGACTGTACTGTACTACTTGAGTCACCATCCCTGGAGGTRTTTAAGAGACGTGTAGACACAGAGCTTAGGGACATGGTCTAGTAGTGGATTCAGCAGTGTTAAGTTAATGTTTGAACTCGATTATCTGAAGAGTCTTCTCCAAASTAAACAATTCAGTGATGCTGATTAGCACCTTGTGCTGAGATCAGTACTRCAGGACTGCTGTCACTCTTGGATTGAGCTGTGCTCCTGTGTGATGGCTGTGCCTATGGGACCTAAGGCCATGTGCTGCCTCTTAACTGAATGAGGTTGATATCCAAACATCAAGAACTCCAAAATATCTCCAGAATTTTCCATGCTGGCTACTCCATGTAGAACTTCAGAGCTTTTGATGGTGTGTCTGGAATCTTCCTGGTAGTAGTGGTACTGCAAAGTTACTTGTTATTCCTCCCCCAGGCAGTAAGAAGCCTAGTTAAAATAAAAGTTTATAGGAGATAAAAATGACCTGATTTAGATGACATTTYTGCTGCAAAGTTCTGTTATACAGAATTAACCTTTCATCTAGGGTGATGACTCTAGATAAGAGGAATTTCTTTGGCATTAGAAGTAAATGATTAAAACTGCAGCTGTTTGGATAGAGCTGGAGAGCAGCCTTTGCTGATCAGTAAGTTTTAGCTGATGGCCAAGCAAGAGCTTTTACTTACATGTGAGAAACCTGCAGTTTTATCGTTGGTTTCAAGGCAAGGCATCATCTTCTACTGAAAATAAATTACTGATGAAATGTTAGTAAATGAACTTGGGTCAAGGGTTTCCCCTGTGCCCATTCRGTAGGGGTTTGTCCTAAATAATGTACCTGATAGCATCAGCAATGAGCAGATGTCAGTGTGTGTGGGGGCTCCACTGGACACTCAGCTGTCGAAACAGACATGACATATGGTGGGAGATTTCTGTAATGTAGATCCTAATAAATATTTCATTTCTTGTTGTTTATAGTGTCTTGTTTATAAACTATGTAAACAGCAAAATGGGGAGGCTAACAAAGTAACCATGGAAACATGTTTTATCCCCTTCCTCTCTCTGTGAAAATGTGTTTCAACAATAGTTACGATTTCTTCCCCTCACTGTGATTTGAACTGGACGAACAACTCATAAAAATATATTTTAAATTGTTGTTTATCTAGTGACAACCACTAGGCCAATATTTGTATGATCACTGTAAAGAGGGATTKGGCATTCATTCTCTTTATGTGGGGTAGCACTGCAAGAATAAAGTATATGCCTCCAAATAACTGTCTGTAGCAAGCCATGGCTGGACAAAATAYACTCTGCATTTCTGAAAAATGGGATCTTCCGACTTGTGGTTTAAACACTTAGTAGTGTTTAAATTGGGAATTAAGTGTTTTATACTTTTTGGATGACTGTCATTGTCAAAATACAGACAGGTTTCACAGAACAACCATCTCTGAATCTACAGAACTGACAAAAAGGAATGGAAAGGGAAATGGTGTTTTATATTTAGAAATCATTAGTCTTTAACATTAGGAATACTGGAAAAAAGAAGACCAGTGTCAGGGGTAATTTACCTTTCTAATTTATTTCTCACAAAATAACAATTGCAAATAGAAAATACGTGTTTTATATAATCTGAGAGAATTTTAAGAAACATGTAAGTATGATAAAATTTGGTGATAATGCTTCAGATTMATCTTTTAATTTTGGACTATTATTTCAAGATGATTCTCTGTATATTAGCATAACAGTAATTAAGCTTAAACTCAGAAGAAAGGGTCAGTGTTTTTGCCAAATGAACAAAACTGTTTCAGTAATTTAAAAACAAATTACTTTCTTGGATTAACTTCGTTTCAGTGATTAGATACAATGAGACATCTATTAACGGAATGCTTTTGTTGCCACTTGACTTACTTGAAGTTGGAGAATAACTTCTAGTTGTCCTCCMGCGGTCTGTTGTTTATTACAGTACTGCTTGTCCTGCATTCAGTCTGGTTTTAGGAATAGCTGTTGCCAGGTTTTCAATCACTTTATGTCTCCGCTCTTATGGGTAACAATCCTAGTTCATTGGGATACCCACCTCTGGGAGATTTTCCCTGCTTTCTCTCTTTTCAGGTTTCAGAACTGAAAGGTTTCTTGATGTATTGAATTGTCTGATCAGAACTGTGCATGACTCGAGAGCAATGGTTATGGAACAAAAGTTATAATTAAACATTTTGCAATTTCTTATTTATGTTTTTGCTTTTTTTGTTTTTGGTAGTACATTGTGTTATGCAGGTTTTCTGCTGCCTACAGGACTTGTTAGAACAGGTAGTATTTCTTCAAGTAAAGAAATTTTATAGAAACCACCAGTGTTTCACTTCTGTGTGAAAGATCAGCCTTAGTAGGGACAAAGTGTTTYGTACAGCAGGCAGAAATTGCTCCTGCAGACCAACCTTCTGTTGCTTGTACTTTCCTGTAGATGWGATATGAAAGCTCTTTCTTTTGTTTTTTGATTCTCAAAAATTAATAGTGATAAGTTAGCACAGCTATAACTAAGTGAAAAGTTGTGATTGAATTGTCCCTGATTGAAGGGTCTGAAACATAAGTGCTATGAGGAGCAGCTGATAGAACAAGGTTTGTTCAGTCTGGAGAAAAGAAGGTTCAGGAGAGACCTTATTGCCTTCCACAGCTACCTAAAGCAGGTTGTKACAAAGTGGGGGTKRGTCTGTTCCAGRCAACAAGTGACAGTARAAGRGGAAACAGCCTCAAGTTGCACCAGGACAGGTTCAGGTTGGATATMAGGAAAAATATTCTTCACTGAAAGTGTGCTCAAGCACTGGAACAGACTCCCCAGGGAAGTGGTTGAGTCAGCATCCCTTGAAGTGTTCATAAAAGAGTGGACATGGCCCTTCACGATAAAGTTTAGWTGACAAGGCGGTGTTCAGCAAAGGTYRGACTTGATAATCTTGCCCRTCTTTTCCAACCTCAATGGTTCCATGATTCTCTGAATTTCTGGTCACAATCTGTATAGAAGCTTTTACAGTATATGCTGACAAAACTGCAGATGTAACACAGATATACAGAGGTTGCTCAAAGAAGATGTGACCTTGTTTATGCCACCAAGTTAAAAGATATTTTGGTGCTAGACAGGAAGTTATCTGTATTACAGAGCATTATCCTTTGTTGCTTTTTGGACAGTGCCTAGAGAAGGATATGAAGGTCAGAGCTCAAAAGGGAGTTTCAGAAAGTGAGTCTAAATCCATACATGCCCTTTGTCCCACTCAAAATGATTTTGTTCCTAACATTGCTGTATTCAGTGTGGTTTTTATTCCTCCTCTTGTATAGAAGTGCGGAAAGACAGAAACTTGGTCCACCTCAAACTAGGAGCAGTGACACAAGGTTTTATGAAGTGCTGTTATGTGCATAGAACAAATCAATGGGGAAGGCCTGAAATTATTCTTCTCAACTTTCTTCCACCTTAACAAAAGTCTCAGACAGCAATATTCAGGCAGAAGTGTCTCACTCCAGCTGGTGGTGTCTGAAGAGTTCAGAAGTAAATTACAAAAATAATGATAGTTTTCATTAAGATKTTTCAGCTGTGGAAGTGAATATATAGGATTTGCAGTCTTTTGCTGAAGCTGTAGGTGCACAGACCATTTTGGGGATCAAACTGACAAATTACTTAATCCCAGAAAGCTGACATGTCTTTGTGCTGATTATGATCAGTGTCCTGGATGCAGCTCCACCTTGATGGGGTCATTATCATTTCACTGAAGTAGCACAGACCTTCCAGAACCTGGGCAGGGGGGTTACAGCACCCTGACTCCTGTCATGTGTCCTATGGAGACACTTCAGAGCAGACCAAGGAACATTGTTACGACTTACTTGATAGATATTAAATATTTAATCATCACAGAATGGATAACTTGACATTTAATTTCCAGTTAATAGTGATAAAATATATTTTTTCAAAGCATAGTAATGCAAATAACTGCATTTTACACATTATTTGTGTGAGTAAATTTTAGTYCACTTTCTCCTGACTCACAGAATCATTTAGGTTGGTAAACCCTGACCTCCAAGGTCATTGAGTCTGACCCTTGACCCGGTTGCCAACTAGACCATAGCACTAAGTGCCATGGACAGTCATTTCTTAAACACTTCCAGGGATGGTGATTTCACCACTGCCCTGGACAGCCCATTCCAATGCRTGACAAATCTTTCTGTGAAGAAACTCTGTGTGATTCCCACCTGAACCTCCTCTGAAATCCCTTTTCTGGGGTAAAGTGATTTTTTTCCTCCTCATTATTGAACAGCAAAGTTATTAATGCCATTATGTTGAGTCAGCACTTGGTGCTTTGTTTTGGTTTTTTTTTTTGTCCTCATAACATACAACTTCAGACCTTGAAATTATATCTCTTCCAAAAGATCATGTTTGTGTTGAGACCAACAGACTTTGTCCTGTTTCTGTACGTTTTATAGAAATAAAGGTTTTGCTTCTCTATGAAAAATTATGTGATTTAACTCCTGCTCCTGCCCCCATCCTGCTGATACAAAAGTCTGCCCAGAGGTGCATGCTGTAGGCCCTGGTTTTGTCAGAACAATTATTTTAAAATAAATCAGCAATCAAAATACCCCATTGTTCAGACTCATAAATCCTTGGATGACTAATTTGTTTGTGGAAAGATGCTTAATCAACATTCTTTTTTAATATAAAGAAATGAAAGYGAGCTCTAGAGAGATTATTTATTCTTTTATATGTAATAAACTAGTTGTTATCTGTCTTACTAATTTATTCTGGGTTTGATATCATTCCATCTGTGCTTTTTTGAGTTGTTGCTACTAAACAAAAAGGTATCAATTAAATATTTATATGTGAGCACCTGGCAACAGCTTGTGCAGTGTGCAGTTCTGCCGACTTTGTGAGAAATGTCAGCTCACCAAAGTTAGTGACAGCCTGCAGGGAGGGAAGCACTGACACAGCAGTGCTCTTGCAGGGCTGATGGAAATGGACAATATGTGTTGTCAATCACTAGACCTAGGAAAGGAATCAGGGAATACAAAATGGGGAGAAAATAAGGCAGAACAAACAGGGGACAATAGGGAAATACCTGTTCCCTCAATAATAATTGTTTGAGACAATTCTTTATCTCTCTGGTGTATGTGCTTCTTCCTCTTTGCTATTTCTGTAGGCAAGGTATCAGAAAGGGAAGATAAGAGCATCAACCAGTCCTGTCTGACTGAAGGCACTTTACAATTTTGTCATACCTGCCCCTTTGCTTATTGGAGACAGTTGAGACTAGAGGAGAGTTTTCCTCCTTTGCCTTGGGCTTTGGAGGAGGAGAAAACAGGACTGTGCATTATTTCTGTAGCATACACAAACGACTCAGAAGATATGACTTAAAGGTATTTGGTGCTTCCAAGAGCAGTGGGCTTTGATCCGTCCTCACTTTACAGAAACCATAGTCACAACATGTACAAAAAGGCTGAGAATTGCTGTGGCTTCCCTTAGAAGCATCTCCTAACTCATGCTGCCAAATGGTAAATCATAACACTGGGCACTGGAGAAGCAACTGCTGTGTATTCAGGGGAGGAGTGAAATGGTGGGGAGGAGGAAGATGGTGCGTGGATTGAGTTCTGACAGTGTGTCAGGCTGGGCTTCATGGAGGCAGATGGCATTAAAATGTCAGAGCATTAAAATAAGCATGTCAGGAATAGGATTGGGCATGTAAGAGGTAATTATTCCACAGAAAAGTGATATTTCTATGAAACAGATTCTGAGAGGATTTAGGATGGYTGCTGCTGTAATTAGCTGTGTTAGGCTTATCACCCTGTCTTTCAGTCCTGGCAGGAGACTGCCACAACCACTTTAGTTGACAGACTCAATTATTTAAATAAAGGCAAAAATGAATGAGTCTTCCAATCCTACCTTTATGATCTGGGAAAGGAAAACCTTTGTTTGGAAAAGGTCTCCAGAAAGTCTCTTCTCAAGTTATTTAAGAGCTGCTCTGAAATAGGTTCCTATTGATGATTTAGGTAAGAGTATCGTTCCTCAGCTGATGTTCAGCACTTTTGCACCATTTGCTGTTATAGCAGGACCATCTATTTTTTACTTATTGCCTAAACTGATGGCCCTATTCAACATTGCAATAATAGGCACCTGTGAGTGAAGGTAAAAGTACTCTGTAATATGTTGCCTATAGATGTTTTCTTTTGCTAACACAACACACTGAAGGCCATGGCTTTGCATCTGAGTTTAAACCAGGTTTTTGGCTCTAAGTTATCCTCTCAAATAGGTGCAATGGGATAGTTTTGGGTCAGGAACACTTAGCCCTGGTGCCCATTTTTCAGTAGTTKGGCTAGAAAAAAATGCTGTTCATTTGAACTGAATTGAACCTACATATTATGATGGCTTTTTTAGGGCATCTTGTGTGKCTGCTCACTAAATCCTTTTTTTGTGACAGAATTCCTCTATGTGAGGCCAGGCCCACACTGGCCTATGTGACTGTCTTCTGGACAAAGAAAATGKAACCTCTCTGTTCCTGCATCCCTAGCTACCATGGATGCTTCAAAAGAATTGTATATGATTCAGAAGTTGATTTAGGATCTTTTCTGCAAATGGGTCTTATGTAATTTAATTACTTTTAGTATGAGGTTTCAGTCCATTAGTTACTTTAGCATTTGTCATTTAAAACCTTTCAATGCATCCTAAAGAAGGAACTTGTAAGAAATTACTTCATTAGCTGGAGTTAAACTAACTCTGGAGTTGGTTTCACACTCATTGCTTTTATTATGGACTCTGTACATAACTGAAGTTTAATCTTGTAGTCTTTCAGTTCCTTTACAGCTCTTTGTAATAAACTGTCTGGGAAGTCCTCCAATGAGCCATTCTCCTTTGGTACCTTTTGTGGTACGACACCAAACTTTTCTAACATAATTTGCAATGTGTATGTTAATGAATAGAATTGTAAGAAATTAAATGTAGTAGGTTTTGATTGGGGGGGGGGGGGGGGGGGGGGGAAGGATGGCACCATATTGACCTAATATGTGATAGAGAATTTCAGGCAGCCAACATTACCACTTTATGCCTCTTTGCTGTCAATATGAAGTTTTGCCTTATATTTTTTACAGGTTTTGAAGGTCTTTGCCTAAAAAATGAAGACTTCTTCTCAGGAAAATGACTGAAAATTGCTGAAAAGCAATTAGTTAAATCTGCCTTTCTCTTAGTCAGATAGGTGTTTTCCTAGCCTTTGTAATTTCTGCCACCCTTAACTTTAGGGCTTGCCCATTCAGCTCAGCCGCTTAGTGCTGTGTTGTCCTTATCTAGCTGCTGTCTCAGACTAGTTCTTGATGATGATAACAAAAACCAGCAGTAGCAGGATGGCCATTAATTCTAGCTAATTACAATATCTACTCCATGTCAGTCAGACCTACTTGGCATTTTCCCCAGTCTGCTTTTTCCCTTCCCAAAAGCACACCTCGTTAASTTCCGTGCAGGTGGCTGGCACAGACGTGGCACTGATGGACAGCATACGTGGCATTGTGCTTGACCTGAGAGTTCCATCCCTGCATTTTCATGGCATCCTCTGGGAAGTGTTTCTCTGCCCTGGTGAGCAGTTCAAGGTTGCTCTAAAAATACCTGTGTTGAGCAATGGGGACACATCCAACACATACAGAAATACTGAAAGTGTAAACTCCTATGGTTCATGCAGGTTGTTCGCTGTTACCTGGTGCAATGGCTTGCTTAGGTGGGATAATGGGGGTAAACTCTGCTTTTTTTGGCACAGAATGTGATGCACATGTTTATTTGCCTCCAAGGGTAAGTGTTTTAGATGCAGTAACAAATTATGAACAATGGGCTTTACCCCTGGAAGGGTGACTTTGAGGATGGTTCTTATTATCCCTGCAATGGATTGATTTAGTTTGTTTACAACCTCCTTGTCATCTTTGTTTTTTCCCCTGGTGACATATTATGTTTGTAGGCTGTCATTATGCAATGTTTCATATCTATAGATGGCATCCCTATTTTCATACATAGTTACAAAAGTATAATGGGAAATGTAATAAGCAATTTCCTCCTGTGGTGCAGTCAAGTACTAGTTATATGCCTCAAGTGTCAGGGGAGGACAGGACAGGATTTGGAACTGGATTCTGGGGCAACACYGCTTGATTTTGCTTAGTGTTTTGTATTTTTTCACTGATTGTTTTTGATACCATGCAGATAGTCTTGACAGTCTCTAGTTTAGCTGTCTTCAGCACCACAATCTCGTGTGTCCTTGAAACCTTATTGTTACACTCTGAGAGTGCTCTGTTTTAACTTTCATTGCTGAGAACGTTTGTTGCTAGATAGAGTGCCACGGTGTGATGATGTACATAGCATGGTCCAGTCGGTAGTAAATGTTTAATTCTTTTCACTACTGTGGGCTACTAGCATTCTGTACACTTCTACTCTACTCAGTACTAATGAAGTTCAAATTTTGTTCCCTGTGGGGCTCAGAGACCCCAAAAGATTTCATTGTGAAGATGTGGGAGGCCAACCAGGGTCAGCAACCCTAACCCTCAAAGATAATGAATCTTTCTACATGCATGTTGAAGACTGATCTTTTCAGGAGTGCAATTTACTTGGCAATAAAGTCCAGAGTTTTGTAGTGAGCACCTACCCAAATGAAGGACCATGGTTTCACCTTTAAATCCCTGCATTTTGGAAAATGGATGGCACAGTCTCCCTTTGTGCCATACTGCTGTGCTGTATTGCACACACATTTTTCCCTCTCTGAGGACTGAATAAACCACAGAGTATGGCGGGTTCATTTTTGTTTGTTTGTTCATAGATACTTTTTTTTTAAAGACACAAGCAGAGTGCATTCTGATACTGTATGATGGGTCCAGGGTAAGTGTTTTTGTAGAACAAGCAAGAATGTTTGACAGGCACAGACTGTTTCAAATAAAATACAGAACACCTACTGGTGCCTGAAATTGACTTTGGAACAAACAGAAGTCTTTTGAGTATTGTTTTGAATAGATATGGTATCCTGGATCACACATGACTGGCAAAGARGAAACTATGTTGAGATGACATTCAGTGTAACTTTCTTGTCTGACAGATTAGAATCTGCATGAGAGTTATGACAAATCAAGTTTAATTTGGTATCTGACTTCATATGGCTTTCCATGTATCTATTTCATGCATCAGTGTATGAGAAGCTTTACTGAGCCCTATTCGATCAGAGTGCACATTTAAAAGGTATTTTCCTATGCATTTTACAACTGATTGCAATTTGGTAATTTATTTGCMTTGAAAGTAACTTGCCCTTCCCAAGTACACAGAAGAAAATGATATCTCTTTAGAAAAGTCTAGAAATTTATTAGAAGAAAATCTTTAGCATCAGACACATCAGTGGAGGGAGARTTCATAGATAACCTGAAGGATCTAGAGAATAAAGAACTGCAGGCTGTGTTCTTCCTATACATTCTTTCACCCCCAAAGAGATACTTGTTCATACATCGATAATAATAATGACACATTAGACTTAAATCACTTTCTAATTTGCAGGTGCTGCACAGATTTTAATTAGTGTCTCACCTTGCTTCCAGTCAGCTCATTCTCACTGAGTCAGAACATTATTCCTCAGTATGCAATGTTTCAGCATAATCAACTTTCAGCTTGCAAACAGGATAAAATCTGTTCTTTCTATTGTACAAGCAGTCCTTAAGAGTTATACATGGCAAGGTCAGTTGCATTTGAATAATTATGGTATAATTTGAAAACATAATTACCATCTGGGCAGTAAATCCATTTCCATCATTATCGGTCAAATGTCAAATTTCTAGGATACACTTAATTTCTGTCTCTCATTCTTTCTTCACTCTGCTTTAATTTTCACAAATTGAGTCTTGTATTTTAGTTGTTTAGGAAGAAAATGATGCTGAAAAGAAACAAAAAAAGTCCGCTGGGGTTTTGTSCTTCTGCAGTTCATTTCCACATTGAATCATTTTCTTGATCTYTTCTCCACTTCTGCAGACCTGCTGGTGAGAAGAAGTAGGGTGCTTGCAAATGGTGCCAGCACAGTGGGATAGATCTTTATCTGTGTTTGCTTTGAAGTGTGAGTTCAATCACTTAGCTATTAGACGAAGCTGATGTTAAAACTTTGGGTCTGTATGAAGTGGTTTGGGGAGTTTGTTTARTTGTGTTCTTTCTGTTGTTAGTGTCAGAATCATGATCACTTCAGAAAACCTAGAATTCAAAGGTGACCATGTCAAGCAATTATTTTTTTATTATAATAGAAGTCAATGGAAAATGTATGACAACTGGAATTTTTTGCATATTTGATCATCCCTTGCCAGCAGCAAACACWAACAAGAGACAGTGCTTCATGCCCACCTCTGAATTAGTCAGTAAAACATTCTCTTCTTTCCTTTTCTCTCTCACACGCAGCAATTCACGTGGAGTTAGCACAATGATAGCTGGGGGGTGCAGGCCTTTTTGTTCTCCTTAGAGCTCTAATAAGCCCAGGACAGTGTGACCTGGCAGCAAGATAATAAGATTTCCTCAGAAATGAAACCAAGGTAGCCTCCTAAAACCGTGCCCAGGGCTGGCTGGTTTCCTGCCAAAGCGTGAGATWCGCTGAATGCGGAGTCAGGGACATTGGATATTGTCTCGAGCATGGTAGAACTGCACTGTGCAAGTCATGATGCTGTCCTCGTTTGTGACCTTTTCCAGAGGCAGGGATGGGATAGTTGAATACTTTGCATGAAGTGCTGGTCAGTCTGTGTGCTTRAGATTGGAGTCTTAAAGGGGTTTGGTTTCTGTGAGTGCTCCAGGCATGGCAATAAGAGRCAAATTTGCAGCAGGGAGTATATTGGAAAAAAGTATCGTGTCTGTGCAGTCCAGGAACCTGTGAGAAACAAAAAAAAGGGCTGTCAGTTCCTACTGATTAAAAGAGGGTGAATGTATGAATGGAAAGCTCCATGGATCACTTTTTTACGTTGTGTAAGTACAGATGTCTGTTAAGCATCTACATGCTGTCCAATTTAGCAAGACAAGTCTGTGCCTAACATGGGATCAGTAGGGTTTGAATACACCCTTGGTTWGTACTCACATCACTTGTCTTGTTCCTTCACATAATGGCTTTCAGAGCCTGGAATGGCAGAACAGTGCTTGTACCACAATGATTTTGTCCGAACTGGCAAAATGTTAAATCTAAATAGCATTATCAACTAGAAAATTTTTAAATATGGACAAGACAGGCTTGTCTCACATGTCGAGGACTCTGTACAGGCTGCTGCCTGGTTTTGGATGCTATCTACAGTCTGCCATGGCTGTGTGGTATTGCTGATCCTTGCAGGATTATGTACAGAGAAGGTAAAATACTCTTGATTCAACAAAAGGTTCTTTGCTGCTTTATTTCTTGCTATAAGGAATGTGGAAAGAGARTGTTTTCTTAATTACTGAATCTCAATGGCTAGGCCAGAAGTGATACTGAAATAATGCTGGGTTGTTAATTTTCAATATTGCACTTCAATTTTAACTAAAACAGGACTGAAGTGAATCAGTTGCTGTTGATAGATTACACAATAAACAGGTGATGCAGTCCATTCCTTCCTCTTGTTTGCACCCTGTGCAAAAAARCCCATAAGGCAGGAATCAAGACTGCAGTATGCAAAAAAATATTTTTTACATATTTTGTTCACAAAAACCAAAGATTGATCATAAATATGTTTTCTTGGTCATTTTACCTTTCCAAAATTTATGAGTTAAAATGGGAAAGTGTGGTTGTTTTTCACACTGGTATTTTCCTTCAGAAAGTGAAAAAAACATAGCAAAGGTGGCTGAAGGTAGAAGATGGGGAAGTGTTCTTGCTATTGATTTAAACTTTACCTACTGAGAAAAACAAGAATCATAGGAATCACAGCTAGGCTACCGTCACAGAATGTACTCAGATTTAATAATGAAGTCTATTTACAGGGTTAAAAAAATGCTCTATGATAATTATGAACAGTTTTTTTTCTCAGATGTCGTTAGCAAAGAAGAATATCATTTTTGTGCAAAGATCCCGTTGATCACAGGTGTTATTGTTGTGTAGAAATGTGTATTAAGTCGACTAGACTTATGTCTAGTCTGTAAAACTCAATTTGCAATTTAAATTTTGCCTTCATTCACTTTTGTTCATTCTTTGTGGTTGTTACACTAGGAGCTAAAAATCACCTCCAGTTCTGAATGGCAGCAGCCCTGCCTGAAATCCTCAACATTCTGCCAGCAGTGGATGCTTTAGAGGTTGTAACACCGACTGTCACAGTTGGCTTTATGCTGTCCCCTATAGCTTTAAAGGGATTTTGGAGCTTGTTTAAATGAGTCCAGGTTCAGATCCCTTGATTTCCAACCTTTCTCATCAAGCYAGGCAGGAGCAGAAAAGCCATTACCTATTGAGATCTCAGGAGCAGYCTCGGCAGCTCGTGCGTTCCAGCTCAGAGGTGATGAGGGAGTGAGGGAACAGCAGCTGTCCAAGAGGGATTACCTCAGGAGGCTGTGTCATATGCTCAGCTTGTCCCATCAAGGCACAGAAGAGAATCTGAGATGCAGAGAACACTGTTTGTATGTTCATTCTTTAAATAAGATTGGAGCTTAGCACTGATGCCTCACAGCTCGGCTGCAAAGTTAGTACTGTGCATGTGCTCAGAAGAGGATTTAACTGGCAGGCTTAATGTGAAGGACTGTAGTTTAACTTTGTATTTTCTTGATGGTTTCTCTACCCCATGGAGATAATTACTTCTCAATCAATATGCAGGTAAAAACATCAATAGATTGTGGAAGCATGGTAAGAGTTCACATGTATGAAAGCTTAGAAGATGAAAACTCTTCAGCCAGGTCACAATTATGTAYAGTTAATCTGCCCAGTGTATGAGATAAAAAAATCATTATATCTTGCATGTGCTATTGGGTTTTATAGTGAAAAATTTTTAATGTAGGAAACATTGTTTTTAACCATAAAATGGAAATCCTTTCATGCATATGCTCTGGAAATTGAAAAGACTGAAATAACGTTCAAATAGAAAGAAATCTGTCAAGTTCACTCTGCTAAATCCAATCTCCAGAGTAAGTTAGTGGTGAAAGAATGTATTTTTGTCCTTCTGCTTTGCTAARTGTGTGCTCTGGTTAATGAACCCTGCCCCTGCATCCACAAACCTCCCAAAACATGCAAGGATGCAGCAAAAACATTGTTGTGAATACGTATGGAGTATAAACACACAATTATTCAATGCTTTTTTCTCTTGAAATAGCAGTTAATTGTAGCATCGTCTCTGTAACTGTGAAAAGTCAAGGAATCTTTCTGATTCTTCAGTCCTCAAATCTTGWTAATGTTTGGTTTGGCTAATCTTAGGGGTAGAGCAGAGGATGCTTAGTGGAAAAGGTACTTGGAAATGAAAATGAGCACATAATCCAGATCCTTATCCATCTAAAGCTGATGAAAAAAATATTGACAACAAAAGAAAATATGATCTGGCTTTTTCTTTCAGGAGCAAATAAACTGATCTTAGTTATCACTATTATGAGATAGACTGAGACAGTCATAGAATTAATTGCCAGATGGTCACAAGAAGAGGGTGGAGTGGGCTGCTGTTGTGGGCCTAGGGCGTATTTAGTTGTATAAAAAGGGAAGAAACATATTAAGGTGGCTTAGAATCACTAGTGGTCAAATGTGCAAGTAAAAAAGAGAAAGTATCATTTTATGCCCACTCAACTTCACATTTATTCTCACTGAACATTAATAAACAGTACTGTAGTGATGGATCGCTATTATCAATCTCTGCAGTGCTGCTGTCAAACAAAACATTTGCATTGCAAACAGAAAATGTTCCACAATGTTGTCAACATGCTTGACCCCGCATAATTATATTTGGCTTTTTTGGTATTCATGAATTCTGTGCATATGGCTCTGTCCTGCCACTGTATGAGCTCGTAACTGAGAATCGTGATGTTTAGGCAAGAGGTGGGGGAGAATGGGAGACTGCTCCTTGGCCTGGCTGAGCATTTCTGGTCTGCTTCAGGGCAAAGAGTCAAGTCACTGGTGAAGGTACACTTGAAATTCAGGTACCTTTTCATTGCTCCTTAGCTTTCGATCTCAGCCAGAAGTTGATGGATGCTGAACCTCCGCATCCTTCCTTCTGAAGTAACCTGTCTGTGGAAAGCAAAGACCTCTTGGAGGCAAAGGTCTGCTGCAAAGTAAAGCCATGAAGTGTTGGGTAATGCTCTGCTTGCAGCTCTCCAGGTTGAGTGATACCCATGTGAGCGATGACTTGTGATGGGGAAAAGCCACTTCCAGTGAAGGACCATTCTCTGCTAGATGGTGGAAAATCAGTAGCTGAGGGCAGTGCTTGCCTGCTGGCTTCCAGTTGAGGCTGGAGTCAAGCACAAATGTTACACCTCCATCCACCATCACCCATGGTTTGGGGACGCAGAGCCTCGTGTTTGCTGTTGGTGTGGTGGGACATTGTTTGTGCGAGGATTTTTTTTTTTTTTTTTTTTGTGGTCATCTTCACTGCCATCATGGCAAAACTGCAGTAGGATGGAGGCTTAGAGCCCAGGGAGGGACTCACCCGCTGCTGCCATGGGGTAGCAGTTATTGAATATTGAAGCAGTTTAAATGCTTTGTTCAATATTTAGTGAATAATTCAAACAGTTTAAAAGCTAATCCATAGCTTATCTTACCTTGATGTTCTTTAGATTGCTGGTTAGACTTTAACTGACAGATTTGGGTTTTTCTTGGTTTTTCAGGGAAAATAAACCAGTTTGGTGTTAATGATTGTATTTAACTCTTTGAAGCTACCATACCTCTAAGAATGCTATTTCTTAGCTAGTTAGCCCTGAGTCCTAAGGATGAGGTGAGCACAAGCAGCTATTTCATAGTGTGTGCCCAAGTACCACCAGGAATTTGCTAAGCAGCTCCCAAGCTGGATGAAAAGACCTTATTTCTGCTTGGTTAACCTCACTTTTGAAGAAAGAAAAGGAGTTTGTTTGCTTTTTACAGCCTGTTGAAATCTCAAGAAGCAGAAAACATGAAAAACAAGCCCTGGTGACCCAATGTGTAAACCAGATGCTTCCTTGAATACCTTTCAGAGAATTTCATGCAGGCACACTGACTAGAATGCTGCTGACAGCCTTAGCAGTCTTTAACCCGTTTGGTGTCTTTTCTGGCCTACATTTGTACTTACAAGTTAAAACTAGTTTAGTTGAGTCACCCTCTTGGGGCTTTTCCCCAGGATCAGTGCAAAGCCATCATTTTATCAATCATTATTTGTTCTCCCTTTCTAACAAAAAAATACCTTTAGACAACTGGAGAGATAAACAGCTCAGTGTTGTAGCTGGATCAGAAGGTTTATGGTACATCTTGTGCTTAACCTTCCATGATACCTAACTGATGGTTTTTCCCTGGCACATTTACCATTCCATTTTCCTTGAGTATGCACCTTTTTTGTTCCCTTTTTTTACCGTTTTTTCCACATCCTTACATATATATTAAATTTTTGGYTTTAACTATGGCATTTCTTTCTCAAGTTCTGTCTTTGCATTGGAATAACGTTTTGCTATATGATTAAAACTTACTGGTTTGTTCAGCTCTAGCCCCTGTTGCTACTGACTTTGCAGGAACTGCCATTTTCCACTTAAGTTTTTATCTGGAGTGAACTGTATTCCTGGTGGTTGTTAGGGGACTGTGTCTTTTTTTTTTTTTTTTTTTTTTTTTTTTACAAATGAGAGAAAATTAGATCATCATTATTTAAAGGTGCTACTTCAAGAGAAGAAAACCTGTTGCTTCACTCTGCTCAATTAAATTTACATTCATTCTCACCTATATAACAATTAGGGAGYGTTGATTTGGGCTGATAAATGTGTATTGTACTCTACATCAGAGGAGATTTAACTCWGCTGGTGTTTGAAGGGTTTTTGACACAGGCTGGAGAGGGTTGAGAAGTTCTTTATTGTGGAAGGTGCTGTATAATCTTAAGTCATCCCATCTTTGCCTAGACATCTCAATGCCTTGGCTGTACTTTATAAATAGTCATTTCCCAGAACTGCAAACAGCATTTTCTAAGAAATGTGAGCTCAGGAGAGGTGAGTGAATTACTCATTTTGGAATAATGTCAAAAGCCTAACTCGTCAAACTTCGTGCACATGCAACTTGGAGGAATATGCAGTGCTACGCATTCCTTAAGCAGATGCATTGATATTCATCAAAATCCTGCTGTATTTATGCAATGTCTGTTATGTATTTCTGCTTTTCATTAATTGCATGCCTTTATTTCAGAGATACATTGAAGTACATTTTATTGATATTGGTTCATAGCTTGAAGATTGTAATGTTTACCAAGTATTCGCTGGCTTTGGAACTTCCAACATTATTCTGGTCTCACAAAAATTCGTATTTTTGATGTATCTAAGTGAAAATCTTCTGACATCTTGGTTTCTATTTGTCTGTAGAGCTGTACAGCCCAGTGAAGCAAAGGTATTTCATGGTTTGGTGAAACTGCTGTGTGGTCTGCGGATGCTAACAATGCCCTTTGACATGCGTGTGTACAAAGGGATATAAAAATGCAAAAGAATCATCAAACTCTCCACAAAGGAGTCTGCAAAGATTAAACAGTCTTTCTGTTACCTAGCAAATTCTAGAGGGCTATTCAACTTTATCACCTTGTCTCCAAGCAAAAATGGTTTAATAAGGAAAATAAATAGGTTCTGTTGTAGTGACTACATTTTGTGCCCTCCTTTGACGGAGGCAYGCTGGAAAAGGCAGCTGTTAAGTGCAGGGTGATGAGTGTATTTTAAACATCTGAATTCACATATGCGGAATGAATCCACGTTTTTTCTGATGTACCTGGCCTACTAAGATTAGCAGAATGGCTCAATAGCTTGTGCTTACACCTATGGAATTTAAAGCAGCTTTCTAAGACAGAGGAGAAAGCACAGCACTTTATTCTCGGCATGGTCAAAAAAAAAAATTACACATACTTAACAGTTTTTCACTAACTGAACCACAAACAGTTCAATATGTGCAGTCACACGCACAGGAGGAACTGGTCTCTGTTGCTCCAGCTGCCATTGAAAACTACTTTAAAATRTGCTGTTGTAAATGCTCTCTTAGGAAGAGAGGGGAGATAGCAATGGAAGATATTTGTTGCGAAAGGTTTATTTGTGCGGGAAGATTATGCCTGTGCAGCCTCCAAGTTCAGGTATGCAAAGCTCTGAATTTTGAGCTGGGCCCTCCAATACCAAAACAGTCTGGAGAGTAAACTTTCTAACATGATTTGAAGTATTAGAAATCAGGTATTCTTTTTTTTGGTACTGGACATATTTGGAGGATTTTTCCTCTAACTGAATGTGTGTCGTGAAACTTTTCAACGCGGTACTTACTCCATCATGATCATACACATTCATTACAATGGACTTCTAGCTAATACATAAATGGCCCTTTTCTTAGTACTAATTTRCTTTAGCTGGAGAAATGCTGGGTTGCAGTCCTTAAGGTACACCCAGTCTCGTGGTTGGAATTTRTGTGTTGGTGTGTCCAGTCCCACCAGTCTGGTGATGACAACTGCCCGCCATAAATCCTGCAGCATTTKACCTAAAGCTATGAGATAGTTATCGAGGTCTGCCCCATCTTTACCATGCACATCCCCTGGGATGTGTGGAGTTTGATAGGACTGACCATAGAGAAGCTCATAGGGGCTTGGTTTTTCTGTGCCCTTAGGTTGGATCCTAATTCTCAAYAAAGCAGTTGGGAGCACTTGTACCCAAGTCTATGAGGTTTCTTGACAGATTTTACTGARTTGCAGCTCARTAGTGTAATTCATCCTTTCTACTTTTCTGCTAGTTTGTGGCCAGTAGGGAGTGTGTAAGTCCCAATGATTTCCCAAGACCTTGCTAACTTTTTCCACTATTTTTGCTGTAAAATGAGACCCTCTGTCTAAAGACATTTCTTGAAGACATTTCTCCAAAGCATGGAATTACTTGATTTAACAATATTTTCACTACTTTTGTCATGCTGGTATAACAGGGAACCACTTCAGACCACCCAGAAAAAGTATCCACTAGGACTAGAAGGTATTTATAGCTCTCTTTAYAGGTGGAAGTTCTGTAAAATCAATTTGCCAATAATCTCCCAGGGTGTTACCAGATTTAATACTCTCTAGTACCATTTTATTTTCAGTATTGGGGTTATTTCTTTTACATGTGCCACACTTTTGAGTTTTTGAATATACAGTTTCAGTCATCTTGGAGCTAATCACTGTCTTTCTTAAGTGTTTTAACAAATTTTCTGCACTCCAACGTGGAAACTGGTGCTCTCAGTCTACTATTTCTCTCATAATTGCCTTGGGAGCTATTACTTGTCCAGTATGGGTGACTGGTGCATCCACTGGGGTGAAATCAAGCTTCTACTGCTTCAATTAACTAACAGTCTTTTGTGCTATATTCTAGCTTAATATTTGGTAGACTAATTTCTCGCTGTGGAACCAAAATGTGGATGCCTTTTTCTGCAGCCTSTTTAGCTGCCCTGTCAGCCAAATAATTTCTACACTTTGGCCCATTTCCACTTTTTATTTGTCCAGTGTGTTCTACAGTGTSGAGTTGCAACTTCAGCTGGTTTTTTTGTACTGCTTCCAATAAGAGTAATATTTGTGTCTCATGTTTGATTGGTGTACCTTGGGCTGGTAACAAACCCCTCTGCTTCCAAATTGTCCYGTGGGCATGTGGTACACCAAAAGCATACTTACAATCCATCCAGATGTTTACTTCCAATGCCCATGTTAAAGCAACCAGTKCAGCCTTCTGTGCTGAAACATCTGACTTTAGAGCCTTAGATTCAGTTACCTCCCTCAAGGTTGTTACCGTGTGTCCTGACCTGCATGTTCCATTGCAAACAAAGCTGCTTCTGTGCCTGTATAGTTCCCAATTGGGATCCTCTATTGGGATGTCCTTTAAATCTGGCCAGCTGAATAAACTTTGCTCATTTGTAGGTAATCATCTTCTGGAGTACTTTCTAATTCAGTGGCTGACAGAAACACAGCAGGATTAACAATAGATGTGGTTTTGAGGATAGGGGTATATTCTTTTATTCTTTTTTTGCTRGTTAGTCTTTAAGCTTTATATTGTAATTCCAAAGGAACTGAAAATTTCTCTGTGTTGTCTGTCACCCCCAGTAAGGGTTGGGAGAAGTAAAGAAAATGAGTGGGAAAAAAATTAATTCTTTTGTTCATGGTGTTGCTTATGCATTTTGTCTAATCATTGTTAAGGGCACAATGAGCAGTTCCTGGTGCAGAAAGCTGGAGTGAAATATCTGCATCTCTCTGAGCAATGCCCAAGCCACAGACTTGTTTTTTCTTGCATATTYACTCTTTGAATCTCATTTTCTTTTCTGCCTGGTGGCAGCCTGGTAACAGACAGCTGGAGCACTCCTCTGAGAGGCAAGATGTGTTGGTCTCCCTGGCAAAGAGCCTGACCTCTACCATTTTATAAGCAGAGAGTGACAGTGCTATTAATATATTCCCTTCTAGCTGTGTTTTCAAAGGGGTGTACAGCCTGACTGTTGTGCTGCTGAGCCTCAATATCGTCAGCACATGGGAGGAGTGTTATGATTTTAGGAATGAATTGGGCCTCTGAGGGGAGTTAAGCTCAGAACAGCTTCAGGGAGCTCTTCATGGGAGGAGTTTCTCCTTCCCTGYTCCACTTTTCAGCTGGGGACAGCCCTGTCCCAGCCAGCAGCTGAGCTGTAGGCACTTAGCTCTAGGCTGTGTTGGCAATAACATCTAGGCTTCTACTGTCAGCAAAATGTTTGGGGCTCTGCTTTGAGCTTAATGCTTTAACCAGTCTTTTAGCTCTTTGGTCATCTGGAAGCTCTCCCGTTTCCATTGCAATCAAAGGCAGCTGATGGGAGKTTTGCATTTGACTGCAAACAGGTGGTGGTAGGCAGGGTTTCTTTCTTTCCTACATGCAGCTGGAAGAAAACTAAACACAGCAGTCCATCAGTAATGAAASTTTTTCCATTAGAAGGAAATACTACGATTTAGATTAAAATTTAATTTGAAATAAATGACTCTCTTTGAAAACAWGAGCTTCCTTGGAGGAGTGAATTCAAAATGATTTATTCTGTATTCTGCAGTTATCTGCCCTTTGACATATGGACCCSACTCATATCATTTCTTGTGTTGAACGCAAGAGAAGAAAAGTACTTCAAACACTTCTCGGTTTCTTAGTAGGAAACTTTACACTCAATCTTTSCTGGGAAACATGCTAACAACTGGGAAGTGGACGAAAATTCAGGTCATATTTGTAAAGCTGAGTGTTCTTGCATATGAATATTCTCATTAATGCTTTGTAAACCAAATGGACTTAATTCCTCGTTAAACATTTTTGTGGTAATGCAACAAGGCTTGCCTGCAGCTGACATTAGCTTAAATATTTTAAAGGGTCTACATTTGTCAGGGTTTCTAAACATTGGGTTAAGCTGGTGAGGTAAGAGTCTTACAGAGCTTAAAAAGCGTTGCCAACAGYCATGTAAGAAATAGAGTTTCACAGAACAAGGCTTAGTCTCCTAATGGAAATGCAGCAGAATGGTATTCTAGATATCTCTGGTTGTTTCTTTATTTCAGGTGCAAATATGAGTGGCTCAGCCTTCAAAGTTGTGTTTACAGGAGATGTTTCTGTGATTTAAAACAGATTTATTCCTGTAGGACCCAGTCTTGCAAAGACTTACAGGTGTGCTTTATTTATGCACTCTGCATAGCTCCATTCATGTCAGTGACAGCTTGAAGTGACAAAACAGGAATTGTAAGAACTCACCCAGAAGAATTTGCAGAACTGGGCCTGACATCTTTCTATTATGCAGCAGAAAATAGGTTTGAAATCAATGGCTTAAGGCCATGAAGAGAGTATTAAAAATAAATAAATTAAGAAAGGCCAGCAACAGCATAATGCTGCCTGGACAAAATTTTTCATWYRTGTCCAAAAAGGAACACCCTCACTRTACAGAGCCTCAAGCAATTTYTGTTGTCAGGAKRCAAGATGGAAAACTGTATTTTTGAATTTTTAACTTTTATTGTGTTGTCTCTGTAATTGCCCACTTCAAAACAGTGTGATAGTCAGTCAAACCTTGAATGCTTTGAAGCTTAGAGAGACATCAGAATTTTGAGCATCAAATGSTCCCTGAAGTAAACCACAAAATCCACATACGTTAATTTATTTACTTTGCCATTACAAGCAAATTTTTTTTTTTTTACATTTCACCTTGTTCTGGATTAGACATTTCAACACCCATGCCTAGGAAAAGGAAAAAAAAAAATCATGGACAGCATGCATCTTGCTGTATGACCTTAACTTCAGGAAGAAATTCAGGCACATGTTGAAGAAATCTCCTGGACAGRGCAGCAGTTAAACAGGTGCTTTACTTGCACTTACTTCAAGATTTAAATATGTTTAAAATTATRTGCATGTGCGAGTAAAAGCAGTGTGTGGAGGCCTCAAGGAAGAACAGCCCTTCTGAGTGATTTTTAACTGATTACAAATGCTCCTCTTAGAGGTTTTTTGAAGTTACCAGAATAAAAACTTTGCAATGTAGAGTCATTAAAAGAAAAGCAACTGCTTGTTTTTCAAGGGAATGGCTGTCAGATCTCTTATGATTGTTCTGTAGATTACCACTTCAATAAAACTAACAAAGTGGTTATTGGATTTAAAAGGTATTCTCTGTAAGTAAATGTCACTTTTAAATACTCCAGCTATTATGCTTGTGTTTGCATTACTGTAGGGATTTAAATGGTACCATTTGCATATTTTATCCAACTCTCTAATGTCCTCTTAGTGAGTTAAAATTAAGGTAAGTTGTGTAAATGAAGCAGCTTGCTGGCTGTGGATAAGCTGATTTAAGCTACAGTACCTGGACTAAAAGGRATGATCTTGGGAGAAGATGCATACACAGTGTGCTTGTTTGTGAAAGTAGCATGTTTAATAGCATGTRAGTTTTAATCAAAACAGAAAGAGAAAGATAGAAAATACAGAAATATGGTTAAGACTGACATCTTTGCCTTGGGAGGGGAAGGTTATGAATGTGTGTTTAGTCATGTCAGGTGTGAGGGTGCTCATGCAAATAATTTTTACTGTATAACATTCTCTCAATATTTGTATTTATGTGCCTCAACAAACCCTAGGTGTTTTGACCTTTTAATTACACGGAGTTCTCTTCCCCCTTCTCTCCGTGTAATGTGCACAACCTTTTCTTCTGACATCTTGAAGTACCTTCCCTTGTTGTCCTTGAAGGTGGTCTAGCCAGCTCAGGAATGGATGGCCAAGCCTGGCCTGTGGCATTCACACGTTCTTCTCTGACAGTCTGCTTGGAAATCTCTGCTCTTTCACCTTCAAATTTCTCCTTTGGAGTTTTGGCAGTGATTGACTTTTGGTCCCCTAAGTTTATGGGTTTTTTTAAATACTCACCTAGCCTGCATTCTTTGATACTAAGCATCTTCTACAGGTCTAATCTTCCTGTCTTTAATTTTCACGGATCTTAAGTGGGACAAGTTGTGTTAGAGTCCATCCCTATAACACAACCTGAAGGGACATGACCGATTACTACCCCCAAATCTACTTAACTCGACATCCTTTTCTCTTTGCAAAATAATCTGTTGCTTTCCTTTATTTGGCTCATTAACCACCAAATAACTGCTGAGTTTTCTTTCTCTGTGAGCATGTGAGTTAAGATAAATTYGTTGTATATCGGCGCCACATTTTTCAGCTAAGCCTGCCTTCCTTACCCATCCTGAGTAAATGTGTAATCTGTTTAAAAGCTGTTAAGAAATTGCTATAAGGGTATATTCCTTTGAGGAAATATATTTTCCATGAGGACCCATGGTTACTTCTACGTGCTAATAGTCCCTGCACTGGGGATTTTGGACTTCTGCGTGGATTTTCTGTGATTAGAAGTGGGAATTATCTTAAAAGCTGCATGGAAGCTTGAAATGAGATATTTATGTAATGCTRTTCTCCTCATGGTGCAGCAGGACAGCATGTTCTACTGCAACCTCTCCATTTCTGTAAACCCTGAGTACAGTCCAGAGTTTCCAGTGCAGAGGGACTGCAGGGATAGATTGCAGGTGGATGGAAATACTGGTAAGAAGGAAAAAGGTTAGGAAGCACGCAGATATAAATTACATCAATTTGTAGTAGAAATTACCCCTTAAACTCTCTTTCCCTGCCTCCTTCCCTTCTCAGAGATTTTTTTTAGCAAACTGGAGGACAGAATATTCTGAATGCACTGTAAGAGGTTCCTTTTCTTCTCTATCCCATGSGTGGGGGTGAACGAGGGGCTGTGTGTGGCACAGCTGCTGGACAAACTTAAACCACAACAAATTGTTTGTTATAAAGTGTGTGTTGTGTCGTAAATTATAATACARGACTAATATATTTCTTCTATCATCTGGCTTAATAATGCTTTTCATGGGATTATTCTCCCTCACACGTAAGTGCTAATGTGTCTTTTTGTAATCAAATGAGTACTCTTTTGTGCAAACATATAGAGGAGGTGTAGAGAAATTCRATTCTAAACTATCAGGATGCCAAAAAATAAGCAAAATACATTTTTGTAACAACGGGGCTCTCGCATAGTTTTTTTTGCAAGACAATTTTGGTTATCAGAGTATTTTGGTGATCAGAGAGCACCAAGTGCCTGGTGTTGAGGCTGCCAGTGCAGCAGTGTGCSCACAGTACATCACACGGACATGATGTGCGGGCATCATGAGGCAGCAAATGCTCTTTTCCCTGATGTGTTCTGCAATGACTTTTCCACAGTATTTTTCTGCGTAAAATATACAAGAACTTACAGAATTGCTCTTCACACTATTCAAGAGAAATGAATCAATATTTATCAATCCTTTATATCCATTTCAGAATTGTCAGGGGGAATGCCAAGACCACGTGATCCGAGAGTGTTATTGCCCTTGTGACAAGGAATGGCAGCAGCTGCCTGTTCATTTCCTTATGGCACTCCCAGGGAAGGACAGAGGCATTGCTTTCTGCCTTCCATTTCTCCTCTGGGCAGGGAGACAGACTCTCCACAGCACTGGAGGGGAAAGCCAAACTTTTGTTTTTCCCTTTGGCTTCTGCCCTTCTTCTAACAGGTCTTCTCTTGGTGGATTTTCAGTTGCACATTTGCCATCAGCCTCACTGGGAACAAAAACTTCACTAACCTTGAACATTCATCAGAATTTTGAGTTATTGCTGCTCAATTATCTAGCTGATGTTGTTAGGCACTAAAAATCAGAAAATAGCCTATTTTTTTCTGCACAGTAAGCTGAAAGCCCTTCAGGCCAACCTAAACTGAGCTGCAATTGSAAACAAATGAGTTGATGCTGCTGAGCTCTTCCTGGCAATGCCAGTGCCAGCAGAGGCTGCCTGTGCTGACATGATAGCTGGAGCTCCACAGCAGTGTCAGTGCAGGGAAGGGGAGTGCACAGAAACCTGGGGCYGCTTCTGCAGTGAAAGCTGCTCTTTGTGCCATGGATTTAACCCAGGGCCCTATGGGGTCAGCAGAAGGGTTGCTTGGGGGACTWAAGTCAGATCTCCATCACAGAGATGTGTCTTTTCCATAGTGTCCAGGTTACTTTTAAATGCAGTATTTCAGAGATGAGCTCAGTTAGTAGGACCAGGGTGCTAATAGGGCCAAGCTTGTGGGTTCAACCCCGTRTGGGTCATTCACTKTAGAGTTGGACTTGATGGTCCTTGTGGGTCCCTTCCAGCTCACTGTGCTGTGATTCTGTGAATTGGCAGATGTGAATCAGGKGGCAATTAAACCCCTTAATGTACAACAGAGAGCTTTGCTGAGCCTGGCAGGGCTGGCAGTGTCCTGCTCTGGGCTCCTCTGGGTGCAGCTCTGTGGAACAAGGTGCTGCCATGCCTGGGAGCAGAGCTGCCACTGGAACTGCCTCAAAAATTAACCAATCAGCCTTTACAAAGGGAGGGAAAAAGTGCTGGGAAAGTCTCTCCTAAGAGTGCTGAGCTGCTGCCTGTAATCTTTTGTGTAGCAGGAATTTGCTGAGGCAGCAGACCCTGTGGCTTGGCTCTCTGTACCCTTCCTGACACAGCCCTGCAGGAAATTCACTGTTTGCAGACTGCCAAGATAAACCTCTCTGCCATTAGATTAATTGATTGCAATTGCAAGTGTCTGTTACTGCCACGCTGCTCAAACGTAGGAAGGGGAGAGAGAAGAAAAGCACAACTATATTTATGTTTCAACATAAATAGAAACTATTGATCTTAATTTCTATTTATTTTCATGTGCTCGGTGAGAAAGCACACCTACACTGAAAAACATGATGGATGTAATCAGATGTTCCCTGTAGCACAAAGTAAAAAGGTGTATTGATGTTATATTAAGAAAGAATTTGGAGAATTTGACAGTTGTATTTTTAATGACTTTTTGTTTACCCTTTAATTATGTTCATCACTGTAATTTACCCCATTATTTATTTTCTTACTTCTTAAGATTGGGAATAAAGCAGTATGTTAGTTTCTCTTCTAAATTTTTAAGCTAACATTTATCTCTAAATATGAAAACTGATAACCAGAGATAAAAATTTTGCTGGAAAAGAATTCCGTAAATTACCTTAGCGAGTAGGAATAGTCTCAAACATGAGTACAGCGTGTCGTGCCCAGGGAATGACAGCTGAGGAGAGCAGTCAYTGGTGGTTCTGAGATTCCACATCTCCTTGCTGGGACCCAGGAGCTGCATGGTGACTCCCCTGCCTGATGGGTTTCTTCAAAGCGTTGAYAGAAATACACAGCTCTTTCAGACAAAGTCTGGCCAGTGGTCATGCCTCAATCAGGAAATGCAGGGAGTACGTGTAGCTCTTCAGGCTGGAAGTGAAATGACTCACAAAATAGTGTCAGCTTTCAGAATCACATTGCTCCTGGTATTTTTTCTGAAGGAGCACTGCTCTCTGGACACTTATAAGCATTAATTAATGACTAAGGTTCTGACTCCTGGATTCAGTTCAAATGCAGAATATCATTGCATGCAGAGTGCTTCATATAGGCTTTTGGGCTTTTTTTGGTACATGTGCTCTGAAGGCCATCACACAGACATGATCCTGAGAGTATAACAGAAGAACCAGATAGGAAATATTTATMGTTTACACAACTTTTAATAAATGTTTTAAAAGAAAGAAATTGCAAACTTTTAGTAATAAATTATGTTTGCATGCATCTACATTTCTGACAAATGGGAACCAGTGTATGAGTTGTGACTAAATATGATTTTAKATAATGTTTTAAATATTTTGTTAAGAATCTTATGATTTAAATTCACATGAAGATTACAGGTATTTTCTGTAATTGACTTAGAACTATTCTAGTTTAAAAAATCTGAACATTTACTGTTTGCAGTTTTGAGAATATTGTTTGTGCTATACATTTGCCAAATGCAGAGTTCCCAGCACCACAAAATTGTCCTTTAGCTAAATGCTACATTGATATATTTCATGAAATGGTCTACAGCTTTGCAGAAAGTAGGGCAAGCTCTGTAAATAGAGCATGTCAGGTAGTTTTTCAGACTCTTTTTTATGCTACAAATTGACACTTTTGTTCTGTGGTGGATGTTTTTCTGAGATTTCCGTGAAATCTCTAAAAGCACTACTTATTTGTCTTTTCACCTACAGGTACATTTATGTTCCAATGGGAGGATCTCAGTCCAGTTTGCTTGGAACACTATTTTCTACAGCCCTCACTTTTGCCTTTGTAAGCTACTGGCAYGGAGGACAGAGTTATTTGTGGTACTGGGGCGCACTGAATTGGCTTGGAGTAGTTGTGGAAAATGGCACCAAGAGGATACTTTCAATTTCACTTATTCAAGATTTAATTGTAAGTTGAATCTTTCTCCATTTCATGTTCTTGTTTTCTAGCTCCCTGCTCATCTGAAGTTCCTGGTTACTAGTTTGGTTTAACTCAGATTAAAAGTTGTGGATACTAGATGGAAGAGTTAGCATTCCCTTGCCCACCCTCCAGTGTCTGAGATAATAACTGGTTCATATCCCTAGAATTTTGCAAAGTAGCAGCAAAGCAGATGGTGAAATATGCATGGTCTTAAAAGCTTCCTCTGCAGTCCTAGAGTAAGCAAATGCTTGTCACGTTGTATATGGATGAACAGAAGCCAGTTTTAATATTTGTATTCTGATTTCACTCAGGATGGCCTTAAAATATTCATCTTCACTAAAATTAGRAGTGTATATTTCTAACCATGTGTTTCCTGGACAAATGTGTGTGTAGCAGCTGCTTGCATCTGGGAACAAGCTTACACTGGGAAATCTTATGCCACTTAAGAGCCAAGTAAAGTATTATTTTCCCTTGAAACCCTCAGATATTTTCATTTTACTTATAATTTTGACCTTCATGCTGTAATTTCCAGAGGACAAAATTGACTCTGATGTGCAATCAGATGCAAAAAGCACTATTTTAATTTTGATGGTCATTTTAATATGCAGGTTTTCTCACTACTAAATCCCAAATCTCCTAATAACTGTTTGTAAGAGTAAGTGATTCATATGTCTTGCTTCCTTACTAGTGGTAATTGCACAGAATTCATACTCCTATACATTGTTGTTTTGGTGGAGACTCACTCTGCAGCCTGATGAAGTCCTGGTGCTCAAGGAATGATGTTTGTTCTCCATCCTACCCATTTCACTTTTTGCTGCTGTGGCATCCTGAGAGATAAAGATCAATAATTCAGTATGCAGTGCTGCCTTACATCACCCAGTTGTCCATCACTGAAATTTCARTGATGGGCTGGAAGCAGCTTTTTACCTTCCTTGAGAATGRGTTTATCACATCCATTAATCCTCCCTCTAGGGGGAAAGTGWGCTCCACCACCTGACTGTCTGCAGATGTTTGTCTCTGGACCAGAGGACAGCACAGTTTTTTAGGCATCCAGCTGCAGGAAGAAATAAAAGTGTGGAGGCTTTTTTCCTTTTTTCTAATGATGTCACTGCATTAGAAATTTTAATAGAAATCCTAGGGAATTAAGTGCTTAAATATCACAGAAATTACAATGACAATGACATTATGAAGGTTATATATGTTGGATTAATTTCTAACACGTAGTTCTAATTATAGTTAACTGATGCTGGCAGTAGAGCTCTTTTTTGTATAAATTAAATCCCTAACCAAGTGCATTTTACCCATTTCCTCCACTTTATTTTCATCCAGTGTTTTTWAAGGCCTATCCAGTGTCTTCCATGTCTACTTTGTTTCTCACTTCTGTTTGGTAATACAGTTGTAGGCCTTTTTTAGAAGACCCTTTCACATTTTTTCCCGAAATAATTCTGAAGCCAGTATTTTTAATATGCACAGTGTTGGCATTGGTGCATGAGGCAGATCTCACTGCATTTGGTTATGGCTGAGTCATGTTTTGCCTTGTGCCTTGAAGGTTTCTCTACAACAACATGAGCCACAAACYACCTGTTATTGCTCCCTCCTCGCCCTTTCAACCAATTCCCATTTCCTTCTTGAGTGCTGAGACGGGGGAGCAGATGAGTAGCTGGACTTTGACCTTTCCTTATCAAGGGGTAGAGTGATATGAGGTTCTCTGAGATGTACCACATTTAAAAGAAAATGAAAATTTCCCAGTGCCTCGTGTAAATTTCCTTTTCCCTCTTTCAATCTGTTTTCTGGAAGCATTYCTATAATCCTGTCTCAGTGAGAGGTGTGCTGCAAGCCTAATCACTGCAGTGGTGAAGACCCTCTTCTGGGAGATGGGTTTTGCACTTAAACTTCATCTGTTGGCAGGCTGAAATGCTTTACATTCTTGTGCTTCACTCCGTTGCTGTGTTGGCTCTTGAGGGCTATTTTTGAAAAGGAAAGTCTATTTTTGTCCCCAGAATAGCAGATGAGTTTCTGAAAAAATACAGAGCACAGGTTTATGCTTTTCTTAACCCATTCTGTTCACCAAACATTATTCTTAAAGTAGAGATACATAATTCAGTTGAGCAGGAGGTGTTTAATTAGTATTTTTTTTTTAAAAAAATCTAGAATATAAGTTGAATTTTAATTCTTCGCTGTTTTAAAGATTGATCTCTGAGAGTAAYAAGAGTGGTATCCAAACTGCCTTTTTTCCCCTCACACTATATTGTCTCAATTCTCTTGCAAAGAGAAGATTCAAAAATCTAAATAGAGCACATTCAAATCCCYGAATCCTTGTGCTGACTAAATATATATATATATGCATGTATCGCCTATATTTATGCAGATTTTATGGCAGTTTCAGTCTCAACACTTGAAACCTAGTGCAATATGGGGAAATAACACTTTTGTAGCAGTCTGACAGGTTCTAAATATCATCTCAGGCATATTGAGCTAGAATGAACAAAGCAGCATGGCCATTATTTGTGACAAGTAAAACAGCATATAAACAAATTTGTGCTGAAAAAAAATTGACCAAAACTGACCCAAAAAATTGATTCTGGAACTTCTAATTTGAACTGGTTTCAAAACAGGGTGCCTGGCTTTCTGAGCTCAGGTCTAGAAGAGCTGGTGCTCCTTCTTACATACTTTTCAGCTTACACTGTTCTGAGCTTTCATGTTTCAGTAACTTGTGTGAAGAGAAGTTATTTCCATGTCTTTTTCCCTCCTAGAGATTACTCATTAACATTCACAAATTAGAGCTGAATTAATTAATATTGTCTTTTCAATTGTATACAACAATGATAAAGGCTAGGCTTCATCAGATAGGGCAAAGCTGGGAGAAGTTTCACTGTGTTTTTGTCAGATCTTTTTTTGCTTACTTTTTCAGGTGATATTTAGATCTGTACTGAGCAAAATAGTGCTTCACTGATTCTATATTAATTTCTTACAGATGAACAGGGACTCGAGTGGAGCTCATTTGAAGTCAGTGATAGAATTTGTATTGAATTTTGATAAATAATTGTGTCAGATTTATGAAAGAAAATGCTAATGGCTAATATTCTCCCAGGGATTTAAAGTTTTTTCCATCCTTTTCCTTAAGGAAAACAAGATACAGATCTATAAAAAATTAGATCTTGGTATAAAAATAGATTTAGAATGAGTTAAACCTTAGAGTAGCTGGCAACACTTTTAAATCAATGGATTTTTGAGAAAGAAGAATTTGGAAATCATCCAAAAGAAAGGTGTAGCAAAGGGACTGAAGTTGGCAGATTGATAAAATTAATGGTTTAAATGAAATAGAAATAGCAACATTTTTATCTTTTTAGTTCTTTAGTTAAGTGGAAACATGTCATTCAGTCTAGTAAGAATTTTTTAATTGAGACATAACGATCTCTCAGAATCATACTATGATGAATTTCTAGTTTAAGATCTTATTTTTAGATTTATTTGGTAGAAAACTAAATATGCTATTAAAAATTCATTTTGAGAAACCAATTAATTTTAAGCATGCCATATTTTAAATTTTTACTATCCCTGTAAGTATTTTGGTTTTTTAAAGTATAGAATACTTTGATTCCTACATTTTCATCTGTGGCTGTAATGAGGTGCACTAATTAAGTGCATTTCAATATGCAGTTATTGCCTAGTTAATCTCCTGTTGCAAAAGGGCAAGTATTTTATATGATGTCCATGTTTTTGCTTAGTGGTTTAGGTTGAACTTTGTTAGTGTTTTTCCCCAGAGGAATGAGCTGTATATATTTGTCTCTGTAGTTAAAAGATCACCATTTTTTTGTGCACCAAAGATGGGATCATTGACAACTGGYATCCTCAGCTTTACAGAGGGCAGAATTTTAATCAGTTTCAGAGTTTGGATGTGGTAAGGAGTTTTTTCTCTGAGTCTTTTTCTCTGCTTAGTTTTGTTTCCCCTATTTGTTCTGCTAGGTGCATTAAAATGTCCACAGTCATTCATAGTAAGTTACGTATTGTACAATGATCCTGCAGACAGCTGGTGTGGAGCATGGAAGGGTTCTGACTGGTGAGCCTCAGCTCTGGGCTGTGCTTCAACAGGGAATTAAGCTGAACTAAAAGCTCCTTGCTGATGAAGGGAGAAAGGTTTAATTTCTCTTTCCTCCCTTGCAGGCTCACTCACCACTTCCTCCTCCTCACACCTTCCTGCTGGAATCTTTGCTGAGCTGCTGTAGCTCTTCATTCCAGGAGAAAGCTCTACTTCCTTGGGTTATTTTATTGCTGGATGCTTTGGCTCATGGAGAGGAATCTGAAAAGCCCCCAAAGTGATACAGTGCAAGAAACAAAAGCCAAGGAAAGGAGATGGAAGAGGAGGAGCTCAACTACTTGGAACCTCCTTCTTGTAGATGTACATGAACAGTATGGGACAGTAGACTGAGCCTCTGTATTGAAAAGCAGTGAGACAAATTCCTGGATTCTGCCACATTAATTACTCAGGCTATGCTAGGACACACGTTCAGCCTAACCAAGATGAAGGTGCCTGTGAATTTCACAGCCGTGTCCCATATACATTGAAAATCTAGTAATTGTTTCCTTTAAATGTCAGAATTTCTTTTTGCAAGTATAACTCACTTTAAACTGCCATGAGAAATGTAAAGTTTCCTTCTGCAGTAGAGACAAGATCTGACCAAAAWTACAAAGTCATTCGAGTGAGGTGTGTTTGCTGACCACCTTGCAAGATTAAATCTTATCAAAGATCTCTGCAATAAATAAAGACCCTAAAAGTTGTTCTTCAGCACGCACTGGGCTTACTTCATTTACTGGAAAAGGTATTTATATCACTTGTTTACTATTGTGAAGCCAGTCTGGCCTTTTCTTTTTTACCAATAGTTTTGTATAATTCATACATATTTTTATTGCAGCGTGGTGACTCAGTTAAGTGGCAACGGTACTTTCTTCATAACTTTTTTATCTACTTGCTGTAAAATTGTGTTGAGTTTGTTGCATCACTTTCTCAGAATGAACAAATTCCCTTAGTCAGACTCTCATTCTTTAATGCAGAATTGTTTTTTGAGATTAGGTGCCAACCATAATGCCAGATCCCAGACTAGTGGAMGAGGCTTGCCACTCACTCCTTACTCCCTGCCCTAGACCTTGAGTTCAGCCATGTCATTGCTCTCACCAGAAATCTTYACTATCCAAAGTAGACGTACTCTGACACAGAGTCAGTGGAAATGTACTTTTCTAGAGGTGAACATTAGTCAGGGCAGATTTGTGACAACTGGTGTTTGATTGGAACCCAGGAGCAGCAGGGTGAGCCAAGGTGCTGTTTTGTACTGAGATGCTGAATGGCCATCCAAGGGGAATTTGGGTAACCTGAAGCATCCTGGTCATTCCAGTGACTTCTGCCTTTGCCTACAATAATGCCTACAAGAGTCAAGCAGCTCTTGCCATGCTTCTGCTTTTGCTTGATTTTGTTTTCTTCTCTCTTTTCCACCGTCCTGCTGTGAGGGTTCATTTGTCTTCATGGAAGTAAATCCCATACCATTTTGAGTGCTGTGCTAAAATGCACTCACACAGTCACACACTTGCATTGTGACGCTGGTTTTCTTTGCTGAGGGAGCTCCTCGTCTCAAACTCAGTAACAAAGACTGAAAATGGAGTAGAGGGACAAGCATATGCAATATTATGCAGACTTTTGTGTGGTGAATGACAAAAATGACTGCAGAAAGATTTCRGGGATAACATTCTATTGTTTCCTACTTTTTGAAGCATCTATTTGTTTTGTCAAACCTGTGCAAGAAATATTTTTTTTATGCCAGAAGTGGAGAAACTGTTGTGATTTTTCTCATATGATTACTGCTCTGCTTCAGACCACAATGTCAGCTGGGAAGCCCCTGGCATAGCTGCTTGGTTGTCGTGAAAAAAAACATTACTCCCCCTACCATTATTATTTACTTCTTCCATTTGGGAGACATTGGGCAGTTTTCCGGTTCTCAGTCAGTAATGCTGTTTGAAAAGCAAGTAAATCATGCTACAGTGTGAACATGAGGCAGAATGAAGCTGGTTATGTGCTTCTTTGTTACTGTTGCATGAATACAGCCTCCCTCTGAGGTTTGCCTCAAAAATTAGTGCAGGYCGTGGATGTCAGCAATTACAGAAATATGGGTTAAAGTCACGAGGAGTGGTTGCACTCTGGTCTTTCTGCTGTGCCTCRAGCTACAGAAACTTGCTGCAGGCAAAGCAGGGTCTTTGTTTGCTGAGAGTGTTTGTCTAATTTCTCCATAGGGATTATTACTGTGTATTATTTATTTGATAATAGCCATAAGGGGCAAGATCAAAATTCAGCACTAATGATTGATGAAGTTAGATCCCTTCCCAACTGGATTGCAATTTAAAAGATAAAAATGTTAAAGCGTGGATGAGGGAACTGGCAGGATCAAAATGGGCAGAATGAGAACCAAAAGAACAAAAGTAGGGATGTCAAGGATCCGAACACAGAGAAGAGTGCACAAATCTCTTGATGATTCTTCCTTAGTGAGAGCTGGGAGACATTTAAAGCATGTGCCATTGCTTGGCTAAATTCCCTGCTTTAACATAAAACAGAGAAGAGGACGGTGCATTTCAGAGCTGTTCATTTTGCACTTCTCAGGAGCTGMCACTTGAAAAAGAATAAATGGACAGGTTCTTTGAGTGAAGGGTTAAATGTAMAAGTACAGAAATTTACTTGTGTGTATGTCAAGCTTTCACACATGCATCTGKGAGTGTAGTGGATACATACGAGCTGGTAGGAGGCTTTCTTCAAACAGAAGGGGGAGTTGGCTCTTTGCTGAGAGATGCTATAAATGTAGATCTTTTGGAATATCTAAAAATGAAATGGTGCTAGTGCAAGACAGCGTTTTGTTGAGTGAATGTTTAGTAAGACATCAATAGAGAAGATGAGTATCTTCTCAAATACTATATATAGCATTTATTCCTAAATTCAGAATCAAGTTCTATTTGTGAAAATAGATCTTAACTGACAGCTGCTTGATTTTAATTGTGTGATCCTCTTTTTATAGGAGTCATGTAGGGAATTACAGGTTGTTTGCATCATCCTGTCTCCTGGAAAAATGCTGTCAGTTCCTGCTTTCATGTGTGAACCTTCCAGGGGCTAATTTTTACCTTTGCTTTGGAAGAAAAGTATATACCTTGAARAGAAATGGGATATGACCTCAAGCCACAGTTCAGGTTGGGTAGAAGGGAAGGAAAAACTGCAAACAAAATKAAATGCCCGAGAAATAAAGCAAAGTGAAGGAGACAGTTTCTGGTTTAGTTAGGTGGAGAACAGAGCAAACAGGAATGACTGCCATTATTACCTGGGGGTACAGTGTATGCTGGTGGAGAAGTAAATTTTTTTTCTATTTAGTGTGGAAGTAGTTGATGGATAAGATCTGGTAGCATATCTTGCTCACTTTCTGCTTGCAGGCTTGTTCTTTATCATGGTACTCTTGCAGCCCTGGGGATTCCACCGTTTCCTTTGGATTATTAAATAAATTAATATTTTGTACATGCATTCAACCAGAATTCTTTGGTTTTGTCACTCTTCCTGTTGTGTGGTACAGTCTCTACTCCTTCTCTGTTGAACTGTCCTCAGCTCCAGAGTGCAGGGATGTGTATCACATTGAGATGTCACCCTCTCATGAGCTGCCCTTCCTTGGCTCCTGCTGGTCCTTAGGCACAACTTCTCCCCTCACTAGTGAGCACATGTGGTCCCTCCCTTTGTTTCTGCCCTCTCCCAAACACACTTTTGTCTCTATGACCCCTTTCCCACTGACAAAGTGTATTAACAATCAGATGCTCCATTACTTGGACCCACCCCATCTTCATTTCTACTGCTCACTTTAAAAATTAAATAAATTGACATTCTGTTTGGCAGAGCTTTGTCACAATTTCCAGCCTTTCCTCCGTCCCATCTGCTCCCCCAGCTGCTCAGTCACACCCTGCCCTCCATTCTTGGAGCGCCGATCGGCAGATAGATAAAATAGCCGCTAACTGTTAGTCAGGATGTGTCGCCTCCCTTCCCACTGTCCCATCTGCTCCTCGCTCTCTTTCAGCTCTTCACCCATGCTCCTGTTTTTTTGCTGTCCTGTTATTTTTGGCAAATGGCTGCATTGCGGATGACCCAGATTCCRGGAATGTGTAGGGTGTTGGCTTTTGTGGTAATGTTGCGATTCCTGGGGTTCAGGGCTAAGGCATTGAAGAGTTGGCTTGTCATCTACTGAGCACATTTTCTATAGGAAAGCACTGGAGGAGGGCTGGCACCTTTAAGATTGGTTGGTATCCCTTGCTTCTGTAGGAAAGTATGGGAATTGTGAGTTTATTCTTTAGTTAGAGTTCAATGGAGGGTGAAAGCTGAAGCTCAGAGAATTGTGCCGGTAAAAGGAGCTCCAGAAACCGATTTGAGTTTTTTTTTCTGAGCACTTTGCTGATGTGCAGAACACCACCTTACTCATCCTGTACTGGGCAGCTTTACCCACAAGCATTTTACCCATCCATCCCCTTCCCATGGAAGTCCTTGTAACCCCTAAATAACAGACTATTGCAAAGAATGTATAATCTAGTTTTTGTGATGTAAAGATGAGTCAACATTGCATCAGATTTTAAGCATTGTTTGTCTAATAAAACCTTGAGGAAATTGAAAGGACGGCATTGTAGGAAGCACATTTAGTCTCCTCTTATACACTAGGAGACGCAATCAAAGATAATGCAGGACTAGGTGCTATTTTCATGGTAGTTAATTTGCTCAGTTTCTTCAACGCAACAAATAGTGCAGTTTCTGTRTCTTATTTGGCTAATGGGTTTGAGTGGGAGAGAGTGAAGGCTGTAGTACAGACAGTAATAAAATGTTGTATGCTTTTAAAGAGGAAAACTATTCTAAACGTTGTTCTAGATTATCTTGATGCTTGAAAATCAAAGGTAGATGAAAATAGAATAATGTAATCTCTAGTTTTGTAGTTCRTAGTATCGAGTATGTTTCATGTCACTCTGGTCATAGTATCTGACAGCCTTCTTCCACAGTGCATATGTTCACAAAAGAAATAATTCAGCTGCTTCTCCAATTTTGTCATATGTTCTTGTTTTGCCATGTGCTTGGATCATCAATTCTCAGGATGGGTAGTTTATAAAGATAAAAATGTTGTGAATCTCTGTTTTGCTCCATGAAGACAGACTCTTGCTTAAATTGCAGGAAATTTAATTCTTTCACATGGGACTTGTTACAGTATTTTTAGTATGAGCAAGCTCGATAATGTCACTRACTTTATGTAGAAGTTTTCTTTAATCTGTCTTGGAACAGCTCTATAAATGAGATGTTTTGCAAATGCAGAACACATAGATGTTTTCCATTTTATGAGCATTTGCCAAGAAGTTACCAGCCAATGTCTGTCAGGGGAGAGACTTCCTCCCACTTGCCTCTCTGTCATCAAGCYGGGGATGGAAAACATGCACCTCTGTTCCTGCCTTCCCAAACCCAGCGTGGTGACCTGCCCCCAGAAGAAGCTGCTGCAATTGGATTCAGCAGCCCTCTTAGTACTGAGCCATTGGGACATGCCAAATCACCCTGGTGCCACCACTGTTGCTGGAATAAACTTAAGAGTGGTTGGTGTAGGAAAAGGTAGGATTGCTTCTCTGGTAAAATACTGGGGGATGTATTTCTGTTAAAAAGTTCAGTGTCTAGGACTGCCTAGTTCTGACAGCTGTACAGAATTCAGTCTTAGGTGTCTCCTCAACTTCATAGAATAGTTTGGGTTAGAAAGGGACCTTTAAGATCACCCAGTTCCAASTCCCTGCCATGGGCAAGGACACTTTCTACTAGACCAGGTTGTTCAGAAATCCATCCACCCTGGCCTTGAACAGCTTCTCTGGCAAGCTGTTCAGTGCCTCACTACCTCACAGTAAAGAATCTTTTTCTAATACCTAATCTAAAGCTACRCTCTTTCTGTTTGAAGACGTTCTCCCTTGTCCTGTCACTACCAGTTTCTGTCTGGAAGGCTGGACTACTTATTCTGGTCAGTCTTCCTCAAAGTATTTTCTCTGTTGTTGGCTGGCTCAGAGAAGTAAATGCATTTACCTGGACCCTCAATTAAATCYTTCCATGCTATTCAGTGATATCATTGTGGAGATTCTCATAAAAATGTGAATTTACTGTTGATAGCTCTGACATTAGAGAGGAGCTCCTTTAAATTCTGCTTTGCTGCCTGAAGCCACTTCTCCTGCTTTGTTCATGTATTTTGCACTCATAATGGTGTAATGACCTTGCATAGCAAATTAAATGAGTATTTGTTCTCTAACTTAAAATTCCACCATGTCCTTTACCTTGGCTCTTAATTCTAACCTAAATGATCTATTCTGGTGTGTGTTGTCCTTCATCAGCTTCCTCAAGAAACAGCCATTATACAAACTTCCCATTTCTGTCTTGGTTTTCTCTCAGAAGCTAAATGTGACATGCATGTGTAACTGGAAGCGGATTTAGGAATGGAAATGTTTCGACCATGCCATTTCTTTTCACGCCTGTCTTCCTCCACACCCTCAAGCACATAGATTTACTTGTCAAGGTACCCCACTACACGATAGTACCATTTATTTTTGTAAGATGACTGAGAAAGCTCGGTTGGGAGAGATCTGATGGCAGCCAATTTTGTTAGACCAAACAATGTACAGAGGGAAGATTTTCCAACATCTGGCAGAAATGTCTGAGGCTGATCTTCATTTACAGCAGGAATAGATTTGGAATAATAAGTTGAAGTCCATTCAGTTCCAGAAAAGGTTGCCTGAGCCAATGTTTTATAAGTCACCTTCTGTCATGTTGCATGCCTTTGGGTTGAGTATCTTGACAGAAAGTCTATATTTTGGTGTAGTTTAAGTAGTGCAGTCCATTTATTTCACAATGTGTGGGGAGCTGGGAATGCTGGTGATTACTGAAAGTAAAGTATGGTGAAGTATTGATGTGAGATTCCAAAATGAAGCATTGAGGAGGGATGCAAATCAGGGTTTCAGCCAGCCAGCCACGGTTTCATTGTCATTTTAACACAAGATGCTCTTTTGCCACTCTGTCCTCAGTCTGTGTTTCCAACAAGGAAGAGCAGAGAGAAAGATGCAGGAGTAAAATGCAGAGAAACACCACAAATCCATAGCAGTTTCTTATATTGCTGTAATGGAGCATATTGTCAAAAGTGTTARTTGGCATAAAGAAGATTGGTGGGTGTGGAGGGTTTTTTAAATTTTGCTTTGATGTAAACAACTTGCTCTACATTCACAAACTCTACAAGCTTGTAGATGTTTAAATAAAAAATGTTATGGATTATCTAGACCAGCCTAATCCTTTTTTCATTGCTAAAGAAAGCTTAACACAGTGTGTTAATTTGAGCTCAATACCTGCTCATGTACTTTCAGAGTTACCTTTTTTGAGTTGGCTTGAGATGTTTAAAGAAAGTTTCCTTTTTTACTTTCATGGCAGCTGAGCAAAAGCTGCATTGACATCAAAGACTGTCAGGAAAATGTGTACTGCTTTTTGGATCAATGCCTAGCAAAGTTAATGGAAATTAGTTACAGCAAAACCCAGTGAAGATTCAGTGATTGTCTAAACTGTGTCTGTCATAAACTGCTCCTTTTTACTTTATAAACGGCTGAAGGCTTTTATGGTCTATACTACATTTAACTTRCCTTGTTTAATGTGCAGCACTTTTGTAGGTGATGTACTACATATGACAGTTTACCTAATTTTTTTTACTAACTGTATTCACTAAAAAAAAGGTAGCAGAGCTTTTTTAGCTATCTGTGTTGGTTTAGTTGTGCTGCTTTGGGTTGTAAAATAGGCAAACTTTAGAAACTTACGGAGTCTGATAAGTACCTTGATGGAAAATGGCATTTAACACCAGCTGTCTGATGGGTTGTCTGTCTCCAAATCTTTCTACAGCTTTAGCACAAGATTTTTTTTCCTTTTCTTAATTAAATCATTTTTTCGTTAGAGCTGACAAATGAGTTTGATAGACAAAGGGAGAGTGAAAGATGATAGACAAGGCCCTATTTGAGCTGCAGGTTAATCAGAACTAATTAGCATGATGTAARAAGAGGGTAAGTCTGGTGACTCAACAAAGAAATTCAAGCCAGCATGATCATAACTTCTCCTTATTTAAATTTTGCTGTTAACATGGATTTTGTAGCAAGATTTCAAATGTTTTCTCTGTGTGCATACACTTAGACATTCTGAAAAGGCATACATTTGTCATGTGTGGGACCATACATTGAAACTATGCTTTTCAGGAAGGCACAAACTTGTGCTGTCCACTACGTGTGTGTGAACAGAAGGAGAATGTATTGGAACCCCATGGATAACTTTGGAGATGCGAATGACTAGAAAGGGAAAAAGCTCTTTCACTCATGGAACTCTGTGAATTTTTATATAATGGTTGTATTCTCTACATTTCTCCATCATGCCCTAGTTTCCATCCAAAATTTTCAGAGGAAAATCTCATTCTCTGGTTTCATATGTGAGTATTTTTCATAACGTTGTGTGGAAGATTGGCTGTTGCTCTATTGTGCCAACAGCCTGATACAGAGCACTTTTCCTTAAACCTTATCTGTCCTCATTTTTGTGCTGACTCAGACTGACTCATATACTAGATATAGTTCTGACCAGGGCTAATGTTCAATTTCCCAGAGATTTGCTTTGCAGTAATATGTTGAAATTGTATTTCTATGCCTGTAACTGTGATTTATTTGAAGATTTGTCACTTTATAATCCAGCAGTTGAAACATTTGTTTTGATGCTTACAGAACAAGCAATTTAATTGCTTAGAAATGTATTTCTAGGTCTGTTTTGAGCCTGTGTTTATGTTGTTTCAGGTATCTAAGCGTGAATTCTGGTCTTTTTGTAGCTATTGAAGATTAATTTTTTTTTTTGATACTGCAGTCACAAGCCTGTTTTYTGCAATGTCACCATTTATGACGTGAAGGCTGAGCAACCYCTGATACTTTCCTTAGTTTCCATGCCCTAGAAAATGCTCATCACTTCACATGAAGCATTCAGTCTTTTGTAAATTTAAGCATTATATACAGAGGCTTTCAGCCTTAGGCCATGATGTACAAGATATTTTTCCTTGTGCTGTAATGAGACAATATTTCTTGGTGAAGTGCTGTAATGTTCTTTAGAATTTCTTCTAGCAACTGAAAAATGGAGGAAGTTAAAACTTCCTCRTCCTTCTTTTACCATCTTCTTGCAGTATCCATGCTGCACTCACACCTCAGGTGATAATGCAAAATACAGATTCAGAAAAATGTAAACTACTATGAAGTGGAGACAGACCTACTTTAYTTTTATCATTAGGGCAACAATACCAAAAGCTGGATAATTACCCTTATTGAGCATGACCAGTAACACTTGCACTGAAAAAAAATTGGGATTGCATGTGTATGTGAGTCTTTTTTTAGAGGTGTCTATTTGTTAAGAGTCATTGCTTAACCATTTCTGGTCTGATTCTAGAATATTTCCGTGATGTCTTATTAATTAGTCAGAGGATTCATGACTTCTGAAGGTGTTTGGTGTCCTTTGCTGTRTGCTGAAGTGCTTTGCTCTGTATCAGAAACTGTTGGAAGTATTACCCACCCTAGAAGCATGTTGATACTCTTTACATCCACTGGCAAAAATTAATCAAGGAGGACATTTTGTAAAATAAGAATGAATCTGCTGAATGTATAGAACTCTGTCCAGTTCTGGGCTTCCCACAAAAGGGASATGGACCTGCTGGAGTGAGTCCAGCCAAGGGACTGATGGAGAAGGGGCTGAAGCCTCTCCTGTAAGAGGAGAAGCTGAGAGAGCTGGGACTGTTCAGCTGGAGGAGAGAAGGCTCGGGGGAATCTTATCTGTGTGTGCAAATACCCAGCCACAGAGGGGAAGAAATCAAAGGCAGGCTTTCCTCAGTGGTATTCAGTGACAGGRCAAAAGGCAGCRGGCRCGGACTGAAATCCAARTTAAACATTAAAAATACATTTAAACATTAAAAAATCTCTTTCATTGTGAGGGGTTGCCAAGTGAGGTTGGGCAGTCTTCATCATTGGAGATACGCAAAACCCAAACAGATACAGTCCTGGGCAGCCTTCTCTAGCTGACCCTGCTTTGATCTTTCTAAGTAACCTCCAGAAGTCCCTTCCAGCCATAATTAAGACTGCAGGAGGTCTTACTCAAACTCAAATGACATTGGTGAGGGGTTCTGTTAGATATTTTAAAGTCTTTGGGATTTGTTCCGTGAGGATTTGAACTTCTGCATGAAAGTTGTTTGTTGTAATGGCAAWGTCTTTTTGTAATGCTGATTGGAGATTTGCAGGGCTGGTTCACTTCATCTGCACCTTTTGTTTTGCCCCTCAGGAGCGTTTCTTCTCGCCAAGATTTCGTCGCCGGCTTCATGCTGTCCTAGCATCTGTTAGCACTTCAATGCTGATTTTATCAAATCTAATATTTCTTGGAGGAAATCAAGTTGGAAAAATCTACTGGAACAGAATCTTTATGGAAGGCAAGTTTATTTTTATGTGCTTTCTAGATAACAGAACTTTCCAAATGTTACCCAAGGGCTGAGCCAGGTTCTTCTCTCAGTGCACTAACTGGGAGTAAATTTTTTTCTGGGCAAAACTATCAAAAAGCTGACAAAATCTAAGTAACTGCACAAGGCTGTGTGACTACAAAGAAACATTGCCTTTCTCCTATCCGAGTCTAGAAGGAGAGCTGTTAGGCTTCCCTGACAAGTGAAAACACCAAAGATCAAGTAATAAATATGTGATGAGTTACCAGGCTGATTTTTTTCCCCACTCCGCATTTCACACACTTCAGTAAGAACAGGCCTACTAAAGCCAACCCCATAGATTCTGTGGCAGGTTGGTGGRTGAGATCTGCATAATACAGGATAATTGAGCAACTAATGGCTTTTTTTTTTTTTTAGTGAATGTGATTTTGGGCTGGGGACCTGCTGACTGTTGAGGACAAGTGTGGGGACAGGGGAACTTGGGTGACAGTATCAGCCTGTGGTGCTGCTGAACAAGCACAATGGGATGTTGTGCTCTGAGCTGACTCAAGAGACAAATCAAGCTTTAAATTTTTTTGCCAGAGGTCAGTGCAAGTAGGACCAGTTTTCTTTTTAGGTTCTTATGGCTGCCAGTCAAATAAAGRTCTTGTAGAGGAATATTTCTTCCTCATGAGGGAAGCACTAATAGGCTTCTGTGCCTGGAAGCGCTCTCCTGCAAAGACCGCCGCTGTCTATTGCAGTGTTTTCTCCTGTTGCTCCTTTCAATGGAAGGAGCTTAGAAGTCAGCTTTGGAGTTCCAAGGTCCTACTTGAGCACCCCAGAATAGTGAAACCCTTAAATTAAGAGTAAGTTATGTACATGAGTGGAACCATTTGTCTTCTGAACTAAAGTTAAAAACCATTCAAACAGCTTGAAGAAAGGAACATTTTTAGCATAAAATGCACTGAAGCTATTTTAATAGTGGGCAGGAAAGAGGGAGTACTAGTCTTTGCTCTGTCAGCATCAAAATACTTGTTTTTTTTGTTTTATTAAAAGGTTTTGTTTTCTCTTAAATTGCTTCCTTCCAGTTAGTTGGCTAATAGAAAATCAGCTGAGAGAAAAAGTTTGAAAGTAGATTTAGACATCTCTTACCTATCAAAAAAAAAAAGACAAGTGAAATTATCTGTTTCAGGCTTATAGCTCCATGCAAATTATTTTTGTRATACGATTTGTATATTATAAATGGAGAAACTATGCCTTCCTAGTTGGAAGGATTAGCAGTTCACAGAATGCTGGGCTTTGTAATTGATGAAGGACAATGTTTTATCAAATATAACAATATTTAATTAAAGCAGATCAATTATTGATTGTTTTTCTAGGTTTGGTTGGGGGTGGGTGTGTTTATTAGTTCCTTGATGTATTCCTTCTGCACTTTAATCCATAGAGTTACTTAAGGATTAGGTACCAGTCATCTAAGACGGGAATAGGAAATTAGTTTAGTCATTTGCATCTTTGTTTCCATGTTGTGTTAATCAAATTAACTTTATTTTTAGAACGTGAAAGCTTTTGCTTAGTTCAGCTCACACTCTGCTAGTAGAAATCTGAGTATTTGGCTTTCAGCTTTGTGTGCCTGTATTATTGGATCCCTCAGATGACTCCTAGCGTATCCTTTAATGGTGTCGTTGTTCTGACAACTCACACGTACAAACTGAGACATCCACTAAAATTTWATTGTGTCTACACACCTGATCCATTGTGGTGCAAATGAGGTGAACTCTGGTATCAATCCAGGCTGGTGGATGAAGAGACAGAGAACAGCTCCGCAGAGAAGGACTTGGAGGTGCTGGTGGATGAAAAGCTGGACACAACCCAGCAATGTGCACTGGCAGCCCAGAAAGCCAATATCCTGGGCTACATCAAAAGCAGTGTGGGCAGTAGGCCAAGGAAGGGGATTCTGCCCTCCTCTCCCCTCTGGTGAGACCCCTCCTGCAGTGCTGTGTCCAGCTCTGGGGTATCCAGCACAGGAAGGACATGGAYCTGTTGGAGGGAGTCCAGAGGAGGCTACAAAGATGGCACGAGGGATGGAGCACCYTTCCTACAAGGGAAGGCTGAGAGAATTGGGATTGTTCAGCCTGGRGAAGAGAAGGATTCAGGGTGACCTCATTGTGGCCTTCCCTTCCTTGAAGGGAGCCTACAAGAACAATGGAGAGGGACTTTTTTCAAGAGCATGTAGTGACACGACAAAGTGGAATGGTTTCAAGCTGAAAGAAAGTAGGTTTAGATTAGATGCTAGGAAGAAATTCTTCCCTGTAAGGTGGGGGAGGCACTGTTACAGGTTGTCCAGAGAAGCTGTGGATGCCCYATCCCTGGAAGTGTCCAAGGCCAGGCTGGATGGATCTCTCTTTGTTGGAAGGTGTCCCTGGCCATGGCAGGGGGTTGGAATGAGATGATCTTTAAGGKCCCTTCTGACTTAAGGCATTCTATGGTTCTATGATTGGAGGCCAGTCAAATCCAGGACTATTCAAAATTTAGTCTTCAGTTTTAACTAAATTTAAGTGCTGGTCTGTAGGAGAACAAAAATCTACATTTGGAGTGTGCAATGCTAAAGTTAAAGTTAAATGCATTTGTTTGTAGTCTGAACTGTTCTGGTGAATCCAATTCATCAATATTTACAGACCAAACTAAACACTACAAATTCAYACTCTTTGATCATTCTTTTGTCAGCCCAAGAACAGATGAGATGATCTAGCTACTTGGCTTGAACTCAAGCTTTTGTYTTCACCTTTATAAAAAATTCAATGGGGATATGCTTGACTTGTTTGAAGAATTAAAGGTGGTAGTAGTGGGTGAAAGTTCTGTGAGGCAGGAGGGCGTTTGTTTGGGTTTTTATTTTTGTACTTTCTGGTGTGATGCAAACAGTGTAAAATTCCCAAGAATTAAGATTTTTCTCCTGTGCATTATAATTCTGAAGAGTTTTAATTAGGACATATGTTGACATTCTGTCACTGTTTTTTGGAGAATAGTCTAGAAATCTGGCAAGGGAACCCCAGACCTCTTCTGTACATAATATCCAAATCTGTGTCCTTGCACTTGGACATTGTAACATTGTTTTGTCTACCAGTACAGTCGTGAGATCTTCTAGATATATGTCTAGATGTTTTGAGTCAATAATTGTTAGCTTTGGTCAAGAAGAAAGAAGATACTATATGAATTTCAGGTTAAAATATTAAAAAAAAATTCTCCTCTCTTTAAAAGCTTTTTGATCTCTTTGAAATTCCTATTAGTTTTGGAAACCTAAGCAGGGTTTTGCACCACTCTAAAACCAGAGAGTAGACATTTGCATTGAGAGGGCATCTCCACATTTTCAGGATCCCAGCCAGCAGGATTTGAGATTGGTTGACTGAGGTTGCAGAAGGCTCTGCAGCAGCAGTGTGACATAAAATCCTGCTGAGGTTAGGAATTGAGAGATGTGGAAACAAAGCTGACCAGTTGCACATCAGCTGCAAGGAATAGTCAGTTCCTTTCCTTTGTTTAAATGCCACACAATTATGTCTACAAAGATTTGTATATGCACGAGTAGGAAAAAAAATTAGGAGAATTGATGTTTCACAGTTTGTAAATGTGATTGGTATTTGCAGCTCACTAACAAAATTAGCCAGTAATATATATGCTAAACTCCAGCAATAAAATGCATCTCAGAGCAGAAATCAGATCTGCAGGTTTAGGTGCAGTATTAGGTGTTGTGTGTGGCATTTTCAGGTCTGACAAGTAAATGAACCTAAGAATATCAGTATTTTAAGGGCCTTAATGCCCAGTCTGCAGCACTTTGTACTCAGAAATTAGAAGTTCCATTGTATAATACCGAAAATCAGTGTTTGAAGAGCAGCTCCCCTGTAGCATGTGTGTGATAGTGATGCAAATTTAAACCAACAAGCTCTTAAATGGWAGTTTTACTGAAGCTTAAGATGTATGAAATGCACTTCTAGTTTTGCTCTTTGGTTACTGAAGAGGATCTACCCTATTCTTTTACAAAGACCCAGTATTGTCAAAAATCTCTACAATTATTTGAGAGGGGAGAGGAAAAGATATGAAAGGATATGAAAGGACTTAAGCCCCAGGGCCAGCACAGTCAGTTCAAGCAGAGCCATACTAGTGGGATACTTTTGTTTTTAAAACTTTGTCAATTGCATTCTAGGAATAGGATTTAGATGAAGTTTCCTGGGACTCTTTCTTGATACTTGAACTGTTTGGCAGTGCTTTCTACAGTTCCCATATCACAAACAAGGGGAGTTGATATCTGAGCATGTAATTTTTAGTATTTATTTGCTTATCTCTTCTGAAAAATGTATTACATTTATCTGGCTTTAAAATTAATTTTGTGCATCATTAAAATCACTGTTGTCAAAATTATGAGTGCAGAGGTCTGTGTGTCTTGTGTGCATGAGTATTTTTCTTAATTTTGTTCTCAAAATTCTCTGTTCTCTCTGTCAGACCAGCCTTAGTGCTTGCTTCTAAAACTTAATTTGGGCTTGTTRTTTGCAAAGAAAAAAGTTCTTACAGCCAGCATTTACTTTGACCTTTCTTTAGAGAGGCTTTTCTCATGACAGTGTCAAAAATGTCTAATAAGAAAATAGGAGAAATATCTTCTATGTTACAAACTGGCTTTAATCCTGTATTCTGCTTCATTAATTCATACTTCACTTCAAAATGAGACCCTCCAAAAAGAGGGATTCTCTTTGGAAGGGCTCACTCCTGCAGCCACCACTGTGCAGTGCTTTTGTTGACACTGAAATATTTTATCCAGCATGGACAAAGACATTAAGCTGGGAGGGGATACAAGCGTATTGTGTGATAAAAGTCTAAAATTCTTCCTGACTTTCTCTGGTTTACCAGGAACAGAGCCCAGATCAATGAGGAAAGCACACCAAGCATGTCAGGTGTATTTTAGTTTGAACAGCTGTCTGAAAATTAGACAGCCATCRTTTAGCTCAGCTGTAAGCCAGTTCTTAAACTATCCAATTTACCTTGCCAAATTGTGAGGAGTGCCTCTCTTGAGGACMATTCAGCCCACATACATCTGTCGTAGCATGGGATGAGATGCACTGTCACTCTTCAATGTGTTCAGAGGCTTTTTGCACAGCCTCGTTTAGATCAGAATGGACACCCAACCTTTGAGAAGGTGTCCTTCAGTAGACAWCCAGCAAAAGGGAATTTCACCCTCAGTTAGGAATGATTTACTGCAGGGGTTCAAAAGCGGGGCTGGGCARTAATCCTGCAATGAAGGATATCTGACTGCTCTAGCAGATTGTGAACTTTGTGCATCAACAGCATCCTACCACCTACAGCAAAAATAGACCTTGTGCCAAGATGCACTGACAGCAGTGCAAAATGCATAAATTAACCTCTTCTCCTGCGTCATGTTCTGAAGGTTAAAGTATGTCCACTTGGGGTTACTGCAGTTAAAAAAAAAACCAAAAAACAAAACAATAAGCTGACAATTAGGGAGGAGGAAATACAATGTAATTCGAAGTCAAGAGCCAGGATCCTAAATAAATGGCATTGTTCTGTTTTGAGAGGAAAGTATTGAGGGGAGAAATAGATACAGAAAAGCTTCTGCAAATAAAATTTTGCCAAGATATTCTGATCATAGTGAGGTCAGGAGAAGGGAAAAAGCTCTGTAAAATGTAGCAAGGAGTTGCACTCCAGTGATCCTTGTGGGTCCTTTCCAGCTCTGGGTATATCCGTGGATATTCCATGATTCTATGATATTACCTAGGTAAACTGCTGGATTGCCAACTTTAGAGGACAGTCTCCAGGTAGACAAAAAACTGTCAAGCAATGTAGAAAATACTAAAATATTGACTTCATCATGATGTAGGAGGAATATCTAAATGGCCTCCAGTCCCATTCCAAACCCTGTTTTCTCTAGGCACTTGATCAGTAATTAGAGATGTTTAAAGCAGAACTAAAATTTGTTTCTCAATGTCTGTTCATTAACTGGAGATGTTGAAGCCTTTATTTTGCCTCCGGTTTTCCCTTCTGGCTTGCTTTGATGCAAAACCAGGTTTGGTGCCKATCMGAATTCAGTTAACTGGYTAATTTATAGGGAAAGAAAATATAYTCGCATCACCACTAGGTGATTGCCTTATCTACTTTATAGAGGCAGAAAGCCTTTGGACTTCTCCCCAGCTGTGCAGCACAGCAGTCTCAGACTGTTTCACTGGGCATTTTAGGTGCTGATTTGTGAATGGGAATTCCCATGATTGTGACATACAAGATTCAGAGGCATAAGTGAACCAAAGAGTTCGGTGTAACACATTKGATGTAATGTGCCTAAATGTGAATTTCTTGGCTTGACGTGGGAGAAACAGTAGACCATTACCTTATGATAATAAATTAAGATTATGCTGACTGGTAATTACTCAGGATTGTAGGTTATTCTAACAATCTATATTTGTTTCATATTATGTAAATAATTTCGTGCATGAATAGAGAATTGCAATGGTATGAGCATATTTCAAGGCATTGTCCTCAACTGCTGTTGCCTTTAGAAGGTTTGCCCTTGGTTTTGAAGACAGCAAAATTAGATTGTTGCGCTATAAAAAAACATTTGTATATTAGTGGCTGAGATGCTTTTCTGTGTTCAGCAACTAAGTCACTTAAGAACTACGAGTTACTTATTGTGCAGCTCCACCGCTGTGTGAGATGTCAATAACACAAAAAGATGAGAGATTCCTGGATTGGTTGTTGTAGGTTCCAGTATGGCTTTTGTGAGATCATGGTTCCCATTAGATAAATTGTTGATTATACGCCTCATGCTCTGCAATGAGGAGTGCAGGAAGAAGGCCTCAGGATAATCAGTTTAATCAGTTCAAATGACAATATCTCATCCTTCAGAAACTGAGTAATGCCATTAGCTTAGTTAGCAGATTGAGCACATTTCAAGGGCTGAGGGAAGAGGTGGAGGAACGTAGTTAGAACTTGTTATTCAGCCAGGGTCAGTTGGACTCTTCAGCTCTGAGCTGTTGCCAGATAATGAACAACAACGTATTAGGAGCCCCCCTGCATTTAACAACCTGTGAGAGGGGTTGCAATGCTGTCTGCAATTCTCTAGCTGTGAAGGGGTTTAAAGGTGCAGGAGGAATGAAATCATGTATCCAAGGAACTCAAATGAGTCCACAATTTCCCAWTTTTACTGTCAGCTGAGGCATCTCTGTGGCAGTGTGATACTTCGATTTCTATCCTATGCATCTCTTGCAAGGTCTTCACTCAAATTTCTTTGCAGCTGAGAGAAAAAGAAGGGCTGCTTCAATGACTGACAGTTCAGAGCTTCAGATGGCCCTTGTTTTGGTTTGGAAGGTTCTGTTGTTGAGTAGCTAGCATATGGTCTTCCAGCATCCTTGTTCCTCCAGATTTTCACTTTCACTGAGAAATCCCACTTGCTGCTGTTATGCAGAAACTTACTTAGGGTCATTTTTTTTCTGAAAATACTTTTATGAACACAATATTGATGAATTACATAATTGAGAGAAATATTGCATAGTGGCAGAAGTAGTACTAAAGATGTCACATTTTTCTAAATGATTAATTCTTCTTCATGCACAAGGGAAACTTGTTTCCACAATCATTTATGTGACCTTGCTTGGTGAGTGCAAGTGGCAAAATACCAAAAAAAAAAAGAATTTTGGTCTGTAGTAATAGGGAGGCAGTGTTTGGGACTTTTYCCCTTCACCTCCCAAAGGATGACAACTGTGTAAAAGCAAATGTTCATATGTTTTGGGGGGGGGGGGATTTTTTTAGAGCTGAAACAGTAAACATATTCTACCAGTTTCTGTTAAGTCATGTTGGTTTGAGTCTCTGTTCTGTGTGAAAATTGTTGGAGCATTGCTATGTTTAACTTCAACTGTTGCTGTTTGATCTCAATAGTTTACCAYTGATCTTTAATTTGTCTTTAGAGTCTTAGGACCCAATCCTGCAGAAAAATCCTTCTATCTAGAAAGTTCCAGAACACGTGCAGATGTATCTGCTGGGATCAATATGATTCCAAGGTTAGAATCGGTCACAAAGAACAATTTTATATATATTTCATATATCCTATTAAATCTTTTATTTTACATAGGGCATGTACAAATGAAAACAAAAATGCAGGACAGTCCACACTGTGACTGCATACAGAGTTCAGTGTTGTCCTTGTGCTGTATCTGACTTACAGAACTAATTAAACTGCACTGCACAAAGACAATGGGGAGTTGTTCCTACATGGTGCTGCCTTTTTGTCAACTTGCAGCTCTTTTGTAAAAATGCAAGTTTGCTACTTAGTGAGCTTTGCTGATCACAGGCCAAATGCTCCCCAGATTTTCACTTACTTTGGTAGGGTTCATACAACCCTTTTTCAGTTGTTGTAATGTTGTTAGTGATGCACACTGTGGGATGATGAGCAGTTGGTGCAGTGGGTTGACCACGTCCATGTTACTGATGGAACCCTGCTGGTAACAACGTGCCCAGTGTGGAGGTTGGAATGGACATTGCCACCAAACACACCTGTCCTGCTGGAGTGGCTGCTCACTATGGCTGTTCTAGCATTGTCTTTCAGAGGAGGAAGCTGTTTATGGACTCTTTATGCCTTAAACATAGCATTAGCATAGAAAAATAAAGCTAGTTTTTATGTCAAAAACCTTAAAATTGCCATGAGCTCATGACTCTCATGAGTGTGAGCTTTGCCTTCTCCTTCMCCTCTATTTTTGCTGTACACAGTGAAAACCTCACAGTGACACAAAGTAACATAGCCTGGTATAGAACACTTGAATTGCTGTTTTATTGGTCACTGTGCTTATTGGGAAATTTATCCATAAATGGACTCATGGTTGTGATGGCATGTATATAACTGATGATTAATTATTAAGAATTATTAAAAATTATTTCAGCTAAGATACACAACCATCAACGAAAGTTTTCTGAAGAATGATTCAATCTCTTTCTTCTCCCATTTCCAGAAGTCTTGTAGCTGCTACCTTTTCTCATTGTTGGATCCCATTTCTTACATCTAGCAGCTCCTTTCATTTGTCTTCAGATTTGAACTAGTCCTGACTCACACTTTTTTTTTCAAAATGCTTTTTGAGAGAACAGTTCCCGTGTACAGAAAGCAACCTTCTAGCAGCAGGAGCTGGAACACCAGCTGTGTTGGTTGGCTTTGCAATCATTGAAACTTTCATGACAACTTTCTAAGTTGTTTATTTCCTGAGAAGTAATGTTAAAACAGTGTTGTGCCATTCCACAATTACTGCCACTASGAGCCTGCTAAGTCAAATTTTCTCAACTTAGAGGAAAAAAAAGATTCTTTTTCCTCCCTAATACCAGTCCTGTATATTAGTTTGAGAGTGAGAATTCAAGCAGTGTTCATTCTGGCTCTTGCACTTCTATCAGCTAAGTCAGAGGTGCTAACAATTCTCTTGTAAAGATGCATGGGCCACAGAGGAGGCTGATCCTTTTAWAAAACTTCATGTTCCCTGTGCACTGGAATGAAAAGCAGTTAAGATGTTATTTTTCTCACTGAGGAAGCCTGAGAAGATTTTTGCAATTCAACAGCACAGTTCTGCATTTTTACCCTAATGCTGTTTTGCCTATAATTTCATTCTAGGTTCRCAAGCAAAACTAGTTGTCTCAGACTATTTTAGCATATTTTTTTTAAATCTCTGAATGAATTTATTTCAACCATCTTCAAATAGACGCTGCTTAAAAGAAAAGAGAAATTAGAAGTACAGGAATCCTGAAAAAAATGAGCTGACTAGGCCTTGTCTCATTGTCTTAACCACTGGGATTTGGGGGAGGATTTTGATTTGTTTGTGATTAGTTTTTTTGGGGTTTTTTTTGATGGGTAGAGAGCAAAGCATTGTACCCATGTTTAATAAAATTTATAGTCTTACAYCTTCATAAATGCTGACAGTTCTGTGAAATGTATTCTACCTCCTGCCATTCCATTGACTACTAAATTGCACGCTGGGGCACATTTTCTTAGGGCGCTTTGCACCAGCCAGCAAAGACCTGAAACTCTGCACAGCTGSGATTTAAGTTCATGGCTGAACTTGGAATGTGGCAAACTTTATGTGAACATGATCAAACCCTRTGAGAACCAGCACCATATGGTGGAGCAAGCAGCTCTGCTGTCCCTGAGGGAGCACTGTGAGGCAGAAGTGTGTCTCCTTCCCAAGCAGCTGCGCTTTCCCCTCCATGTTAAACCAGTGACAATCTCACTGTTTACTGTGGTACCTGTAAAGGATGGACAAGCAGGAAATCATGTGGCTCCACTACATTTTTCATCTTTTGGGGCACTGTTTTCACCTGAGAAAACAGAGAGATATCTTCAGTCTCCTAAAACCTTGGTTCCTGCTCTCCAGTGCTGTCACTGGTGTGACTTGTGATGAACATTTGAATACATGAAATGCGTCATTCAGCTCTACCTAAGCTCTGTGAGATCTGATAGAACAAGAGTACTAAATGGCACAGTTCCCAGATTTTACTTAATAAACGTAGAAATATTGTAGTTTTCTGTTAGTGCATGTTCACATGTATTTGAGTAACAGAAGATGCCTGAGATATTTGGGGAAGGAAATGCAAGAAATGTTAATACCTTAAATTCAGTTGTGAAGTCAGAGATCATCATAGGCATTCCCAGTTACCGTTCCAAATTATATCTGATGCATGTAGTTCATTCTGTAGTGAAATAATTACAATTTTCAGAGCAGAGAAATTCCTCAAGAACATTTCTTCCAAGAAAGTAATGGATTTCAAATACTACGGTAGTTTTTAGTTGATACACTGTCCTCCATTTTATCTTTCTCATTTCTCATTTATTACCTCTAAATTCCCTGGTATGAGGCGAGTGTGTACTGAAGCATGGTAGTGCCCTGTCAGGTTGGGGCTGTCTTTCTAAGTGTGGAATTTTCACTGTTGGTAGGTTGGCTTAAAAGCCTGTTACGAATGTCTTATCTGTCTGTGCTTTAACAAGATCTGTTTTATTTCTGACAGTTGTTGAGATACCCGACAGAGATTTTCCACAAATCTCTGTCAAGCTGCCAAAGCTGTGTATTCCTGTCCATCCTGTGGGTGAGCAATAAATGGTGTGAGTCATTTGCCTGTGTTTAGGCATTTTAAGCAGAAAATACAGTCTCTCATTTATAACTGATTCAGTTATTTTGATTTTTCTCTTAAACTACTTCCTTGTTTTTGCAGCTTGCATCAGAAGTGGTAAATAACATGTTAAGTTTTTTGTATTGTTAATATCCATCCTCCTAGCCATGTAAGAACATTGGACTATTGATTTTTATTGCTTCTGCCCTCTTTCATGTGGTTTTTATTAGACCCACAGCTAAGCCTTCTATCAAATATAATAATCCTTCKGCAAATTCTAACTTAGGCTTTGAAACAATCCTTGGAGAAGAGTGACTTGTGACTTGTTATACTACAAAGTATCCATAAAAGTTCTCCCAATGGTGGAACTTTTATGTCTGAATAAAGATTTATCACACATCTAGATTGAACAAAATCTCAAATCTTTGTACTTTTGTGGAGTATTGTTGTTGAAGAGGGTTTTTTTCGCTCTTCAGAARTAGTAGTAAAGTGTTACTGAAGTAGTTGCATTGTTCAGAGGGAAAAACATTTCTTTAGTAGTCCTTAACATTGAAAGAAAACTGTAGGTACACCGTTCCATTACCTGCAGGTTAATATGTATCCTTCAGTGAGGAATAGTTTGCAAATAATTTAAAATGTTTTAAACTTGAATCTTCTGATTATAATGCTCTGCTAGTTGCTGTGTTTTTTATTTATGGTGAAGGCACCTTCTATTTAACAAGTAGTTTGTATATAAATAGCTGAAATCCAGCTTACCAGAGAATCTTTATGTTGTCCCAGTTGCTGTTATCTTTGTTTTAAAATGATCCTTGTTTTAGAATGTCTGTTGCACACAGCTTAGAATGTTTTATAKATATATATCTATATATCCCTTCACTACTGTATATAGAAACTGCTTCAGTTACATTTTAACTGCAGCCATTAGGAAATTTAATCATATATCTGTAACAGCATAACCTTCAAGACAGGGGCACCATTCATCGCAGTTGAAGTCCAACTTGTGTATATCTTATTTTTCACCCARCATTGAGACAGGTGACAATTTGCTCATTTCTGGCCAAATGGCATGTTTAAATGTTTCAAGAACAGTTCAACCTGTGCAAATGTGGAAAACGAAATGGAGAACTCTAGAGAATTGCTAATGGCATGTACAGGCTTTCACCTTAGCTTCAGTTCAGATTTTTCCAGATCAGGAGTAACTGAGAGTTTGTATCACCTGACAGTTTTTTCTGTGCCTCTGACGTAAAACTGGGAAGAAGGGTTTGGAGAAAGTTGCTGTTGTTAACATGAACACGGCGATATCATGGTGGGTCTGCAGACTTCTAGGAGTGGAATAAGCTTAGAGACTGGAATCCTGCTCTTGTCAGTAGTTTGGCCACTCGAGACCACAGTATCTTTCATAAAGGCTATGAAAAATGTCTAGGTTTAGTCACATCTATCTGGATGTGCCAGGAGGAGTATTAGCATGGGGGTTTGTATATTAGAGTAGCACAAGCAGTCTCACTCCAGCTGATTTTATTCCTAGCCTTATTAAATATATCCCAGCAGAATGAGATTCACTTTTCCATCATTTTCTTACCCAGATTGYTATTGTTTCATCAGAAGTAACAGGAGATCTGCATGACTAATACAGGAAAGTGCCCTGTACGTCAGCACATAGACCCAAAACAAGGATCACCAACACCCTCAGGGTAAAACCATCACTACAGCCCTGATGGAAAACCATCAGTATCCCCCAGAAAGCCTCTTAATATTATTTGACTCAAAATGGTGTGGGCGAAGATGCTGTATTCAGTACCTTTTTGGTGTCCACATGCCTAAAGCCCTCATAGTGTTCACGGAGGTGTGTAAATGCAGTTGTGACCGACTTAATGCAATCTTCACAGTGTGATTTGACCAGTGTTGAATCAGTGGCACAAGTAGCTGGAGAAGTTGGGAGTCCTGGGTCCTGTTCATTAAATCCTCCATCCATGAAAATTTCATGGTTATGATTTGAGCTGTGTAATTAATATTTTGCAGCMGATATCACATATGATACACTAATAGTGGCTAACCTTGCCAGTCAAGAGGAGTTTCATGCTAAACATGGAGGCTAAGTGTTTATTTTCTTTGGATAAACATGCAGAGAAACAGAGAAAGCAGTATTTGTTAGTTAGATGGGACTCATTCAGTTTTTACAATGAGCTGTGGCTAAAGACACTCAATAGCCTTCTAGAAACTGCAAATATTCTTTTGCCGTGGTGTCAGAGCAAGTTTTAGCACATGGGCAGCCTTGAAGGTCAGCATTCTTGTGGTACTGTCTGTCATGTCAGCTTCCAGAAGCAGATGCTGAAAGCAGAAATGAGAAAGGAGCAGTCCAGGTCTGGAGAGTTGAGGACAGCCAAAGCCTTCATCCCAGTGAGAGCCACTGCAAATGAGGGCAGTGAGTGCTGTGACTGCAGCAAATCCTCCATGGGCAGGGCAGGATGCAACTGCTGGGCACTGCTTGGTGGTTTGTAATGCTGCACCTCCCTGAAACAGCAGGATTTAATTCTCTKGTGGAACTGAGGAAGCAATCATTATTCCTTTGTCTTACTAATATGTGTTAGGTCTCTGCACTTTTCTGCTGTTGACAAAGTACTCTGATATTTTGGCTTAACTACAACTAAAGTGTGAGAACAACAAACGGTACAAACTAATTAATATTCTTTTGACTCTGGTTCTGAAGGAATGAAGCTGTATTCTCAGCTCCTTCTTAAGCTCCAGTGGAGATTAAAAGAAGACAATGTCAGTAAGGGAGGACAGAAAAAGGAGAAATGGAAACAAGGCAGATCCAGCCAATTCCTTCATAATGCAAATTAATTCAAAATAAACCTTGAAGAGAGACCTGCATTGTGCCTACTCCATCTTTGTGGATTTCCTCCATTGCTTTTGCACAGACTCTCACTCTTTGCATGGAGAAAAGCTGTTGTCCAGTTCCTTGTATTGGGCTGGTTTGTGGAGCAGAAAGTCCCACTGGAAAGCAGCACAAGGAACATGGATGGTGGATGGTGCAGTGCGAGATACTGGTGGGATCAGCAGCTTGCTGCGAGAGCACATTCTGCTGAATGGATTAGTTACACCTGCTTAAATATGCAATACAGACCAGCAAGTATAATGTGGAAAAGCAGATTTCAGATTCACATCTGCCTGTGGCTGCTTTATCTTGTGTGGCTGGCACTGACACAGCTGCTAAGGACAACCCCAGAAAGGTGACTGACCTTGGCACTGGAGGGCCACTCCTGCAAAATGTGGAGTTACAGGCTTTTTTCTTGGGGTTTTGTGTGAAAGTGACTTAGCAATCAAAGCTCTCATGCCCATTACAGCTGGAAACAGAGTGATTTCTTGTCCAAGTTGTTYCTCTTAAAACCAGCTTGGTGGACAGCAGAGAAACAGCTCTTTGGACTCTCCAGTAATGAAAACAATTTTTTCCTTGCTGATAGAGGTTAGAGCTGCTGTAAAGCCTTCTCAGTTTCTCCTGAAATTTGGAACAAATTACAACAGCTGTCAACAGGCTGAAGACTGCAAAATGCCATAGATTCTACTGTGGTTTAATGAAGTCCAGCTAAATCCCAGCAAAGATGTAAAGTCCACCTTCTCTGGCTATGCTACTTCCGACCGTTTGTTCTTTTACTTTGTTTCTAAACCAAAAAATTGTTCATTTATTATATGCAAGTTGACTTTTTCTCTGCTAGTCCACCATTTTGAAGTGAAACATCAAAATGTTTAACACCTTTTAGATGCATTTCTCTTTCATTTACCTTAAAAAGAATACAAAACCCTTAGGAGAAATCAAAAGGTATGTCCTTTCCTACAATTAGTGTTATCTGGGATAAAATCCAAACCATATTGTCATCTCAAATTTTTACAAACATACACTGTCCTTGACAATATTCCCTTCTGTATGATCTGTCCCTAATTCCCTGAACAAATAAACCAACCAGCCACCTAGTGGGTTGAGACTTTGTTGTCATTATTATTAGCAGAGCTGACTCAAGAAAAACATACCTGAGTCTGACTTACCAACACTTACATTCTACTGAAATACCACAAGACATTCATGAGGTTTTGTGTTTAGCAGGCACTCCACTTGCAAGGCATAAAAGAGGCACATTGCCCTTATTTTGTTCTTTTGGTCATATTTTAGTCCTTTGAAATCCTTTTTCCAAGTCATTCTCAGGGAAGAATTAAATGTTTGAATGCTTTTCTTTTTGTGCATTTTTTGGTGGATCACTGCTTTGACAGCTCTGGAAAGGCATCAGGATTCACTCTGGGCTGGAGGATGTGAGATGGGTGGCCCATCACTCCTGGCTGACTGGCACACTGACAGTAACACTGCTCTGCAGTGGCTGTCACAGATCTCTTTAGGATATCCTGACTTTTGTGGGTCAGCCCCACCCAGTCCCAGTATCACCCTGAATATCTCCTTGATACAGAAGAATCAGAATAGTTTGAGGACATTAAAGAGCCTGAGAGACTGTGTAGCATACAAATGATTAATGAAATTACCTATTTGSCACTACTGGCATTATTTTTTAGAGAATGTATTCAGGAGGAAGTAAATCAGTAATGGGATTTAAGAAGCACAAAAAGRCATTTCAATATAATGAATTACATTCACAGAGGTGATACCAAATATTTATGGATATTACAGGGAGGATTTYTGTGTGAACCTCAAATAGCATATTCAGATTTTTAACTCTGTCGAGCACTTGATTGTTAAAGATGGCATTAGTGCTTTCATCATTCACCCTGTTTCTGTAGGGAACTGAGTAATTTTCCCCACTGCTTAAGAAACAGCAGAAGTTCCTTAGTCCTTTGATGGAGGGGCAGAATTCGTTTGAATACAGCTGTCTTCCCTAAAGGAGAAAGGTAAAATGCTTGCCTGGTATCATTCTASCATAGGCTAATTTCAGGTAGGGAAGATAAACCAGATTTATTTTATGAGACTAATCYRGTAGTTGGYTTTGAAGAAGCTCTGATGAGAGTCYCRGAGCTTTTGTAAAGAGAGGCWGATTGAACATTTTGGTTTACCCTGAACAATTTGGRATCAGGTTTGCTTRTGCCATTGTTGGCATCAGTTTTACTGAGCTACAGTCAGAGTGTTCACATGGTCATTACTGCTTTTGCTTAATTCAAAGGAACTGAAAACATAACTTTTCATTAGAATATTAAGCTACAGTTTTGTTTCAGAAAAAGAACATTAAATAGGCATTGGATAATAGCACTGATGTAGCCATGATCCCAATGGATGTGTATGTTTATAAACACACAAATCCTTAAACTGAAATGGCTCTGCCAGTATTCTTTTACTTACCATAAAATGAGGGAAAACTCATGAAAAAACTAGCGGACACTAATTTATACACATCAGCTTTTTAAGGGTTGATCAAGTGTGTGAGATTACCCATGTGCTTGAGTCAGGTAGAARTTTCCCTTGAAAATGATCTGACAGATTTCTTAATGCTCAAGTTTTCTGACGGAGGAAAGGAGTGTTAAATAGCTAAAAGTGTTTTATGAGATGCCCTGGGGAAACCTTCTTACACATAACTTTTCTTGAATTTGATCTGCTGGCACTGCTTTTTAAATTGTGTAGGTTTTATGTTTGGTTCAGTTCTGGCAGCTGTAACTTCCAGTGTTAGCARTGCTCTCTCTCATGGGCAGTAGTGGCCAAAGGTGAATTCACTGGGAATCTTGCGGTTTCCTCATAACTTATCTGAAATGTTATGGACTTACTCCAGGATTTCAKCTTTTTTCCTTTACGACAGTGATTGGTTTTCTGGATTTATCTCTTAATTTGTCATGCTACCAATTTCTGTTTCTTAAAATAATCGTTCTGTTGCAATGCTGCTAATTTCAGTGATTATTACAGCTYGTCTGTGTAGAAAAGTGATGGCAAAATTCCAAACTAAGGAGTCTTCAATTTAAAGTGCCAGGGTTACTGAAGAATAGCATATTCCCTGTCAATGTTACTGAGCACAGAGCCTCTCCATTTTGGCCTCCAGATCAGAAATGTGCATTGCTTGCCTGGCAATTGAGCTGTGGTTTCTTTTAATCTAGCTCTAACAGCATGGCATTTTTCCCTTGAAAAAGGAGGAGAAWCCAGCTTGCTGGAGACATGGCATAGAGCTTCTTAGCCCAACRAGGAGTTTTTACCCCATGACACCAAGGGACACACGGAACTGTTATGTCTTAGCCTGGATGGTTCAGCAAGTGAAAAAATAGCTTGACAATGTTAAGTGGGAGTGAGGGGTAGGTGAGTTACAATTCCTGGGGACTCCTGAATGAGTTCTACTAAAACCCATGTATTTTAAAAAATATTTCATTAAAGCAGTAATCTTTGCCACTTAGAGAATACATTTTTCTTGCAAAATCACATTCTGTTTTGAGTTTTGGAGCTATATTGAAGAAGCCCTGTAGCTACACAAAACAATGCCTGTGATAATACAGTAGTTGTTTTGGACTTTGGTTTATTTTCCCCCTAGACATACAGTGTTAAAAATCTGTAAAAATCTGGGTGGGGTTTTTTTTCACCAGGAACTCAAAATTCATAGATGAAACTGAAGCTGAAGGACAAAATTTCATTCCACAGTTTAAAAGAGGCAGCACAGAAAAATCAGACATACAGTTTTATGTAACAATATGATCATTACCACATTAAATTGTTCCAGAACAATCTGTATTAACATCTGAATTTTGGAATGCCTGTCATTTAGTTCCTTCAGTTAATCGCAAAGTTTAAGAGGCAAAATTTGTTTTACTGTTGCTCTTCCTACCATCCTGCTATTTGGTATTGTTTTGACCTGCAACAACTAATTATAGTTCTTTAAGGACATTTAGGAATTCTTCTTCCATGTTTCTGTTGTTTGAATTTCCCCCAGAATGTCAAGTATAACCTTGAGAGGATAGTTTGACATTTCTGCAGCTGCACTCCATCCCACTATGTTTTTCTCATGACCAGATTTAGTAAATTTCCTATGTTCTTTATCCAGAAAGAGAATAGATTTATTGTACATAATTGGTTTGTTTTAAATCATGGTTGCTTATCACTCTTACCTTTGTCATCACAGAGGTTGTTTGTAGCTTTTGTTATCTAAATATTTGTGCCATTCCTTTACTAATTATACGTGCCAGCATTTACAGCTGCTCTCCATTAAAATGAGCCTAACCGCTCTGCAGCTACTTTTTCATGATTTAAGAAAAAYTGGTTTGTGGTTTGGAAGGGGGTTCAACTCATTTGGCATCCTGGTAAGTGTGTTGTCCATCTCTTTGGATGCTCTGGAGTGTCCATGGAGAAACATTCAGTGTGTCAGCAAGGATGTGCCTGCAGGACAACAGGCTGGATCGAGCAGAGAAAGGAGGGCTGTGTTCTTACTGCTTCCTGTCTTGCTGATCATAAGTGCACCTAAGAAATGTGGGATCTAATGGATATGGGATGGATGTTGTCTGCATAACTAAAACATAAAGTTGAGCTGATTCAGACTTTCTGACTTACAGGGTTTTTTTTCCCCTGTACAGCTGCCTGCTCATTATCAGTACAGTGTAAAGAATGCCCAGCAAATGCAGCCARTTCTGTGAATCTCAGCTTTATTGCAAAGGAAAATAAATCTGGGAGAGGTATTGTAAAGGATTAACAGTGGAGTGGATTGCAGTTATAAATAGCCACCAAGGTTCATGATTGTGAGCTGCATTTACACCTTTCCTCCCAGTGACAGAAATAAATTGAAAGGTGACAGGAAGGTGATGGATGAAGAATTGATGGATGCAACTGTCCTCCCTTGGTTTCTTTAAAAAAAAGGGAAAGCACTGTTTTGTATTACTGTCTTGCACAAAGCCAGTGCCTTTCCTGAGGACCATGGAAAAGGTAGCACAAAATTCAGCTTTGTATTTGCAGTTCTGGAGCTTGGGGGTCAGTCACCACTTCATCTGTTCATGTGTAGGAGTGATAACTCAGGGCAGAAAGCAGATTAACTGCTATTAATTACCGTAAATCCCTTACAGCATCTTCTGTAGTGGAATTAATAAGCAATTAGTTGCTGCTGGAAGCTACTGAGCTTTCAAATATATAAAAAAGTAGCCATGAGTCAGAACTGTATCRCATCAGCTTTGTATGAATGTTGAGGATGACCATGAAATTGTGACAGTGATAAAATCCCACCAACCWTCTAGACAACTGCTGTTTCAGACTGGTGTTTGTAAGATCTGAAATATTTTTAATTCTCCYTAATTCCTATTCAGAACGGGTACTGAAAGGATGAATTTGTATTCAGGGGCGTGTTTCTTGGCTGTCTGCTGGAACGGTTTTGCTGAATGACTTATTTGGGCTAATGTAATTAAGGTTCTATCTGAGCCAAGCCCATACCTGTTTCAGTGTGCTGCAGTGCTCCTGGGCACGCTGTCCTTGCTCTCAGAGCACATAGATGGCAGGGCAGGGCTGGGGCTGCATCCCCAAGCAGCTTTGTGCGGCACCAGCAGGGCCCTACAAGCAGCAGCTGACGCCGAGGGTCTGCAGATTACAAAATGCTTTTGACAAGAAAATTGAAAATGTKAACGTGGTGTGACACTCTGAAAGCAGATACTCTGTCTTGGGTGCACATTCAAAATTTCAGGCTTGAGGAGGGAAAGCTGAAAGGGATCTTTCTGCACTCTCAGCTGTCTAAGGGGAGGGTATGGAGAAGGCAGGAGAAGAGTCATTTTAGAGTTGCATGGTAGCAGGACAAGAGGCAGAGGTCACAAGTTGCAAAAAAGAATATACAATTAAATTTCATGGAATGAAGTTTCAGAACAGATTGGTCAGAGAAGTTGTGGACAGATGACAAAGCCCTGAGCAAGCTGAACTGGTGGTGGTGGCTCTGGAGTAGTTGAGAGACCCTTCTGACCTAAATCATAGTCTATAATCCTGGACTAYCTTCACAAGTCCTTGCATGGTGTGCTTCATGAAGGGGTTACTTCAGAGTGGATTTGTGGGTTAGCATTKTGCTGTTTTCATTTCAGCAGAGAGAAATCCAGTGCAGGCAGGTTGTGTTGCTCTGTGATGCAAATCAAAGTGCTGTAAGGAGAGGCAGGCAGAGGACTCAYTTCCAAAGCACACCTTTTCATTTTTAGAGGGATTTTTTAAATTTAAACTCTCCCTTACGCATTTTGTCAGGAACATCCAGGATGAACYAGATAAGTAACTCTTACACAGGCTYAGATCTATTGTTTAAAATGAATCACAGGTGAAAAACTGTTGCTGCAGAACTACTCTGTGTAAGAGTCTGGAAGAGTCAGCAGTCTGCAGCAGATTGGATAAGCTCCAGCTTGCTTCTCACACRCATATGTTTTCATGGTCTCTGGTGCTCTGCTAAATTTTTGGTTTCTGAGATTTGAGTCTAGCTTTTAGATTCACTTGAAGTGCTGGAACAATGAAATGTGGTTGTGTGGTGAGGCTTGCAGCTGAGTATGGCAGATAAAAGGCTTATCTCTCTTCTCCTGTGTACAACATTTTTTAAAGTTGCTTCTCATTTCAAATGGAAACAATASAGGGAGGATTAACTTTGTCTTAATAAATGCAACAAAACAGTACAAATTAGATGCAAAGGCATCCAGACTGAAAGTCTTGTACTTCAAAGGTGTGTGCAGTGTAAGCCTGTTGACACATGGTTCAATTTTCTTCTTTATTCTGACCTAAATATCTGCTCTTTGGACTTTTAATTTCATCTTTGTCTCCTTTTCTGTTTTCATTCTCATTTTGCTTTATCCTTTGCACATACCATTTCGTTGTACCCTGTCCCCAGCTATCTCCTTACCTGCCTATCCTGCAGGTCTTTCCTCCCTTCTCTTCCTTTGTCTTTGGTTACCTTTTTTTCTGATACCTTCTCTGCCATCCTTAGCATTAGTCATGCACAATCCCCATTTCATTTCGACCTTTAGTTTTTGTTGTACAATAGTTTATTCTATYCTTTATTCCATTATGTGATTTGCTCCTGCAGAGAAGTTCCCAGAAATTGTTGATTGCCAWTGGTAATGATCACATGGACCCCAAGCCTCCCATGTCCAGGATGGCACTGAAACAGGAGCCAGCTCTTGTAACTGGGTGCAGGTCCTGGGGGTCTGCACAGATTGAGGGATCTTTGGGGCAAACTGTGAAGTTTGTGTGGTTGGRTTTTCCTGAGCACCCCCTGACACACAGTAAAGTGTTGTGCTGATGCCTCGTAGGCTCTCTCTTGAGCCTGTCAAGGGTGACCTGTTCCAGGAGCCCTTTCCAAAGCAGGTTCCTCTTTCTTGTCACCTGCAATTAGCCTGATATGAAAAGCTGCTTCTTCAGTCTTCTGTCTGCCACTGATTGACTCTGGCCAWTGGCAGGAAGTTTCATTGCCCAGCTTCATTTTTGCGCGTTAACTTAGTTCTATAAATCGCTGCTTCTCCTGCCCCCCCAGTTTCTCATTATCTGATACTTTTTGCTTGGAGCAGTTATCACATAACAGATCAGCAGGAGACCTTCAGTGAGTTAAGGCTTTGACTCCTGAGCCTGATACTTAGAAATATGGAAGCAGAGAGGCACAGTGTGTTCAGCTCCTGCTTTTCTGGCTGTTGTTTCAGCCATGGTGTGGGCTGAGTCAGYGTCAGAGCCAATGTGGTGATTCTAAGGGGTGCTGGGATCCTATTGTCAACAGGGCTTGTCATCTTTGTGAGTTATATGGCTTCGTGTGCTAGCAAACCTTCTAGCKTTTGACTTGAATTTCACATATTAAAAGGAGAAATTGAAGAAATGTTTTATTTCCCAAGTTGCCTTTGTTTTTTACAGTAAAATCGATGACGGAGCGAACACAATCTACCTGCCTTTTTCCTCCGCTGWCTGCCAATGACGTATCAAGTTACAGGGGGTGAATTTAAGAGCAGCTCGTGGTGGCATCCAGCCAACTCAGTGAGAGGAGCTGCCTGCAGAGTTCTGTTGCTAATAGAATGGTTCATTTCATCGATGGACATTGATCAGCAGTGCTATGTGTTCCTGGAGTTTGTTGCACAGGAAGGGTCATAGGGAAGACAATAAGCTGYACATTRTGGTGGATTGACCTTGGYRTCCACCAGGYACCCACCAAAGCCACTCCRTTGCTTTCCCTCCTCAGCTGGACAGRGWGGAAAATGTAACAAAAGGCTCATGGTYGAGACAAGGACAGRAGAGATCAYCCAGCAATTACTRTCAGGGGCAAACCAGACCTGACTTGAGGGAAAATTAGTTCAATTTATTATCAAACAAATCAGAATAGGGAAAAAGAGATAAATCTTAAAAATGTCTTCTCCCCATCCATATGCTCTTCCTAGGCTTCACTCCTGGTTTTTCTACCTCCTCYTCAYCCAGCAGTGCAGGGGGATRGGGAATGGGGGTTGTGGTCAGTTGCTCCCATGTTGTCTCTGCTCTCCTTCCTCTTCATGGGGAGGYCTCCTCACATCCTTCCTCTKCTCCATTSTGGGGTCTCTCCCACAGGAGACAGCCCTCCATGAACTTCACTGTTGGTCCTTCCATGGGCTATGGTTCTTCATGAACTGCTCCAGCCTGGGTCTCTCACAGCCAGTGCAGCCCTTCAAGAACAGGCTGCTCCATGTGGGGCCCCTGTGGAGTAACAAATCCCAACACCAAACCTGCTCTAGCATGGGCTTCTCTCTCCACAGGCCCATGGATCCTACAAGGAGCCTTCTCCAGCATGGTCTTCCCATGTGGTCACAGCCTCCTTTCATACCCACCTGCTCTGGCACAGGATTCCCCACGGGCTGCAGGTGATCCCTGTTCCCCCATGGGCTGCAGGTGATCCCTGTTCCCTTGTGTTCCCCCATGGGCTGCAGGTGATCCCTGTTCCCCCATGGGCTGCAGGTGATCCCTGTTCCCCCATGGGCTGCAGGTGATCCCTGTTCCCTTGTGTTCCCCCATGGGCTGCAGGGGCACAGCTGCCTCACCATGGTCTGCACTACAGAGGGATCTCTGCTCTGGTGTCTGGAGCACCTCCTGCCCTTCTGCATTGACTTTGGTATCTGAAGAGCTGTTGCTTTCCTGTATTCTCACTCCTCTGTCTCAGCTGCAATTGTGCAGATTTTCCCCCTCTTCTTAACTGGGTGATCCCAGAGGTGCAGCCACTGCCTTGGAGCTGGCATTGACTCCATCSTACGCAGGGGAAGCTTCTCACAGRAGTCACCCCTGCAGCCYACTGCTCCTAAAACCTGGCCATGCAAGCCACATGTACACCCAGTAACCTTGGGTTTGCATCTTGGGCTTGTGCAGACTTTACTGTAAGGGCTGAATCAGTGTATGAAGGTGTGAGACTGGGCTGAGCTAAATGCAGTCTGTTATAATGGGCAGTGACAACTCCTGATGCTCATATCWAGTCAGGTGCTGAGGACAAGGACAGAAATGGTGACGTGGAGAAAGGTGCAGGGCAAGAAAGGGGCCCTCATGTTTTACAAAGGAAGGAGCTGAGGAAAAGCAGTGGCACCGATTATCTCAATAGTGTTATGTCTGTATTGTTGCAAGGAACTGGCAGGAATKCTGTGCTTCTGTGCTTAGAATCAGTAGAATGGAAGATCTCTGTGCTGCAGGACTGCAGTGCATGCCATCACCCTGGAAACATTCCTTTGGGAAGCCCTTTGTCCCTGCTYGATTGTGTTTTGCCCATGAAGTGCAAGGTCATAAGGGTTATTTTGTAATCCTGTACCTGGCACAGGAGATGAGCCTTGCAGAAATTGTTCCTTCTTTGTAGAAAAACAACCCRAAAATGTATTGACAATGTGTATGCAGCACATGGAGTGTCCCTAGACAAGGGATTGGGCATATTCATCCTCAAATGAGACTCAAACTGCAGAAGGTACAGAYAAGGAGAAATTGAACACTTGGAAGCACTGGTAACTGTTTTAGTGGCTAGTGCACTGGTGGAAGAGTTAGATCCATAAACTCAGAGTTTAAAGAGTTACTCATTTATTACAGAATTCAGCAAGTCATTGGGTAAAATAGAACAAGGCCRCACGATATCCAGGATATTGAACCCAATTTATACAGCTGATAAAAAGCAAGGAAAATAGCACCTAACTAATAAATCTATTCTGAGAGAAAGAGCAGGAGCTGCGGGAGTTTGGTTGCTGAGAGTCACTGAATTTGCCACACGGAAATTAGTGGGATTCTGCTCACGCTGCTATCGAGTGACAAAAATGTCTCTTTCATGTAGGTAAAATAAGGCCGTGCTTTGTAGTTTTTCTGTGTAATGATGGGCTCCCTGCATCTYTTTACTCTGCCGTGTTTGAACTGGTTATAATTAGCAGTGGCACACATTTGGCAGGCGGCGGTGGGCAGGTGGCCATGGCACTTAGCAGAGCTGCAGCTTGGGAAGCAGTGAGTGCTGGCCTGGCCCTGCTCTGCCAGCTCAGGTGTAGCAGCTGACCCTGCTCCCCCCAGCACCATTTTTGTGTGGGAATTGTACTGGTGAGCCAGACTTCAGATATTTTTAATAGCATTTGACAAAGGCTTTCCAATAATGTTCAGCACATCTCTGTGTTTGAGCAAAATCAGGCTTTGAGGAAAGAACAGCTTTACCATGATGTGCAGAGGAGTTTRTCAGCTTGTCTGGGACTATTTTTATGATGTCTTTCATTAACTGTGTTACTTCTTGTTGCCATGCAGTTTTATTAAAGGGCAGTAGGGAACATTGCAGTTTATTAAATCCAGCACTAGTCAAATTAGAATAAACTTTTGTTATTATAAATTCACTTGGAAACCTGATGTGATGTAAAACAGAATTACCCGATTCCCCTTCCTCTGTTGTTGTTGTTGTTAAGTGTTTTTCCTGCTAGTCTGGTTTTCCTGAAGAACAGCCTCTCATTTTTCTGTTGTTTTAACTTTCCAGAATAGCTACCTCATATTTTCAGAGTAGTGATTCAAAATAAAGATGAAAATTGCAGGAATTATTTCAATGTTTGAGCCAGTCCCTATCTACCTTACACTTCTTACCTGAGCAAACACTAAATGTTAAATTATAATAATAAATGTTAAAGGGAAAAATGTCACAAAAGAACTAATTTGGCCACAAATTAAGACATCTCATGTTACAGTGAACTGCAAACTGGTTTCATTTGGATCTCCTCCTCAGCACTGCTGAATGTAAATATTGAAATACCAAATTCTGATTGCACAAGATGTGTTAATGTCTGGAAAATAATTTTAGAGCTTTGTTTCATTTGCCTTTTCTATCATAATTTTGATTTCTGGACCATTGGCTACAGTCCAGATGTGTTTCAAGTAGCTTTCAACAAATATATGATGGCTGAATGCAAGCTCTAGTTTCAGTGAAAAGCTGAGGTTTTTATGCAACTTTTTAGAATCTACTCTGCCTAAGAAAGGAATTTTTATTTCTATACCTTCAGCTAGAAGTTGAGCATGACTGTTTCTTTTTGTCTCCATAGTTGAGCTGATTTTCAGCTCAAGAAGGAAAACAGAAAGTTGAAGGTGGGAGTAATTATATTGGGAGCACTTAAATGGACTTGCAGAGGCTATAGGGAAAATGTATTCCTTTCTATGTGCCAGCGTTAAGTTCTAAGTTTCCTAAGTATATTTAAATTTTTTTTTTTTATTCTTACTGCTATTTTGAGAGCAGTGGGGTTTCTTTGTTTTGGATATGGTTTTGGRGGGTTTTTTAATAGATGTTTTATAGGATAGGCTACATTTTAAAAACCCCAAACACCCAGATTCTCATACATGCATAACAAAACTCACCTTCTGAACCTGTGCTTTTTATATCTTGTGATGACTCTGCTTTTTTTGTCAAAGTAGCCTGTGTGCAGTGCAGCAAATGTGACCATATGTTRTATTGTTGGGTTCTGGTAAAGGTCTTCTTGAGATGAAGTGCTTTAAACAGCAATAACAAATGAAGGGAAGTGAATGCACTAAATAAATAAACGGGGTTGTAAAAATGTCATACCACATCCATATGTGTGTATCTATGTGAATTCAAAGGAAAGAATATGACATCCTAGCATCCAAAGCTTCTGCCAGATGTCTATTCTTGGAGTGAAGTCTCACATGAATCAAGAAGAGCTCTTGAGCTGTTTTTTAATTAAAAGTYGATTCTGATCTACTTAGCTTGATCTCATGCTCGGTAGAGAGCTCATCAAGTAAGGCCACATCTGTGAAAGTAGGAAAACCTTTGTTGTGTTGTCTTCAGTGTGTAGTTCCAGCATTTAAATCCCAATGCACTTAATGAGATAGAGGAAAATTTTACATTTTCTCCAGTTTTAGTTTTCTCCAAATCCTACTGGTATCCAAGGAGTTCTSTGTGCTGCAAAACATAAGTTCTCTAATCCCTAGAAATGAGAAGTCAGGAAGGTCTCACTGGAGCAGTGAGGGAGCTRTTGCAGGCCTGCACACTCAGCCTTTTTGGACAGAAAAGGAAATTTCAGGGCTGAYCTACAGCCTGGTGTTGTAAATGGGGCAAGTCAAAACGCCGATGTGCTGCCATACAAATGAGAATGATAGTGAGGTCTGCTCTTTGTGATGCACATTATCAGTGTTTTGTGATCATTGCCATTCTTCCCTAGAGCAACTCCAAACCAAGTATCATATTAGAGCTGCCAGGAGTGAATGGGAATGATGATAAATTGGAAGTCTTCCAGGAACAGCAATTGGTATGGACCACAGCATATGGGACTTACTGCAGTGTGATATTTGTATCTGACATTCATAGAATCCTAGAATGGTTTGGAGCTAGATGATCTTTAATGTCTGTTCCAACCCCTCTGTCATGGGCAGGGACACTTTCCGCTAGATCAGGTTGCTCAAAGTCCCATCAACTCTACATCAAGAATGCAAATCTTTAGCTGGTGCAGAAATTTTGGTGAAATGCAAAATTTTTATCTTTAATTTYACAGAAGAGAAAACAATGAGTTATTGGAACATTTCTGCTCCCTGGTCTGACTGCTGCCAGAGCTAGAAAGAGGACATGCATTGCCTGTTTGGGTTTTTCTCTTTGAAGTACTCATATTCTGCAGGGCAACTTTCAAAGCTAAGAGGGCAGTAGGTATCTGMGATCAATTTAAAGTTGGGCAGGTGTAGTCTAGGTCAAGATGCACAAATATCTGACTGTTCACAGGTCAGGTGGGTAGATACCTAGTTTGTGCTACTGTGCTTAAAATTACAAGGTTGGGTGATGGGAATGAGAGAAATTTTCATGGTTTTCAGTGATGTCACCTAAAACAATGATCTCCAATGTAGACAGACAAATATTAAATTGGTTTAAAAAAATTGCAAGATAGGTGTCTCCGCTATGAAATACAACAATATCCACTGGAGTCAGTTCCCATTAAAAGGCAAAGTTACTTTTTTTGATACTGGGGACTGAGCTCCCAGAGACAGGGAGTTACTTTGGGAAGGGCTGTGCAGTGTGGGAGGGTTTCTTTCAGTCACCTAAAATGACCTCCTTAGACAATCCTGCRTCCTGTGGAGAAAGTGCCAGAACAAATATGCCCAAGTTAGATGCAAGGGTGTGTTTCCAACAATGCTGATTCAGAAATCCTGCCTGGTTTGTTCAATGTGCCATTTGTCACAGCAAATATGCAACATGGCAGGAAACAGCTTGCTGCGCATTTCTTCCCTGCTTAAATGGCTTGTTGAGCTGATAATTAATAAACAACAGGACATTAGGTTTATTGTAACTTTGCTGGATGGATGGTTCATCGCTGGAAGTTGTCAGAAAGTACAGTAAATGTATTATCTACCAGGACTTTTCCCATCTATAGGAATTGCAGCCACAGAGGTATGGAGTAAAGCACTCTCCCAGAGCTGTAACATGCACATGAATTATTACTGTGTGGAAATCCTACATGGGATTCTTAAGGTATTCTCATTTTCTTCAGGTACAATAGTGTAGCCTGGTCTCACAATCAAAGTAAGAGAAATTTGGGCCAAATAGCCGAGTCGTGTGTGGTTTCTGTGTATGCATCTCGACTGATATGCACTTAAGCAGAAACAATGCTTCAGGACTATACAGAGGTTAAAGTATTGCCTACTAAACCCGTAAAAATGAAAAGCTTCTAAAATATCCTCGAAGCTTTCTTTACTAATTCTGTCAGGTCTGATTCAGTTTAGCCGTGGCGCTGCAGGCAGGCTCAGCATCTCCCGCACACACGCCAAGCGCACAGTGCAGGCAGCAGCACACGGCAGGTTTGTGTTCAGCAGGACAGGAGGCTGAAATGCAGTGCTTATCCTGCGGGATTGCTCCTGCCACACACAGCTGGAGCTGGGGAACGTGCTGAGCACGGTGCTGCTGTGTCTGTGTCCTCCAGGAAGGCGATGGGGAGCAGGTGCTGCCGACTTASGAGCGGATGAGAGTGCGGATGCTCATCATAAGCAGCTGGCTATGAGTAACACTGTGAGCTGCACAGGAAGCTGTTCCATGCCCGTGGCTGTCTTTCTTAGCAGTTTCTGTTCTTGTTTTCTCTTAAAGTCAGCTCTTGTGTTAAGGTGATCAAAGCTGTCTCCCAGACAGGGATKAGGAGAGCTCGGGGCGATGCGCACGCTGATGGCGGCGCCGGGCCTGTTCCTCCACAGTGCACATTCTCAGCCATTCCCTGATGTRCCGAGGAGCCCACCTGCCCTCAGAGCTCTCTCGGTGTGCACACAGGTGATTGTCACACGGTAACTCCAGCCAGGAAAGCTGCCTTGTGTTCTGGAGCTGCCTTGTTCCTCTGTTTTTGTCACTGTGCTGCCGCTTGTGGGAGCAAGCTCTAAGCATTGTCCCCACTGAAAATACAGTCCTAATGGTGTGTAAATACAAAAGACCTGTTAAAGCTACGAAACTCTACGCCTATTGTAAAGTTTATTTTTGCTGCTAGAGGCGGGTAAAAGGACTTAGAGGATTTTCAGTCGTTTGTGAGCAATACTCTCTCCCAAGCTTCTGCTGGGGCGTGGAGTAGAAAGGGCACAGCTGCACATGGAAGGCCTTTCTCAGTTCAAGCTTGCTTAATGTGCAGCGTTGTGAGCATCACTAAGCAGTAATGAAATTTTTGCATTTGAACTGTTTAGTTCTTTGAAGAGGCACTTTTTAGTTCATCTTTAAAAGCTTGAGGACATTTCTTCATGGTAGTCTGCTAATGCAAGGACAGTGCTAACAGTTTGYTTCTAAAAGCTTGTCACGTTTATTCATCTGCTTGATTGGAAGGGAGTTCTGCAAAAGCTTCCCCTGCAGTGTGGGAGGAGTGAGTAAGGGGYAGCAGTGAAGGAGCTGCATGATCAATCAGACAGGACACTTGCAATGCTTCCTTCTCTCTGCTTTGGTGAGCTTGGCTTCTTGGAGGCACCTTCCCAGCAATGGCAGGTGCTTTGGCCTGGATGCAAACAGCAAGGCTCTTAGCAGCTGGGAAGCAACAGCCYGGAATTTCCTTTCTCCTGAGAGGTCGTGGGCACTCCTGCACTTCAAATGGACAATTAGTGATCAGTTTCCTGTGTTGGACTGGTCCTTATCCAGCAAAGTCTTCCTTGGAAACCAGARCAGGACAGGAAGTGGTTTTCTTGTCTCAGGAAGGTATTGGGGCTCAAAAAAATTTTTTTGTCAAAAAGCAGTTAGTTTTCCTGACCTGTCAGATAGGGTCCAGGGAGGTGTGTTTGCCTTGGATTTGAATTTCATTTAGATTTGAATTTTTTTTAATTGAAAAATGAAATCTTAGCTTGCATTTTGAAACAAAAATTTGGAGACAGGGATTACTTTTCTATCCTGATGTAGGAAATTGTAAGAGGTTCTATTTCATTGGAATTTTTTTCCTAATGAGAGACCACACACAGAAGGTTTGTATAAATTTGGCTCTCCCTGTCTAGAGCTGCAGGCTCAATGTGAAAGTATATTTTGGGTGAGGAAAGTTCTCAGCTCATTACTAATAAGTGAATACCTTGTGTAGAATACCAGGACATTTCAGTGATCTCCTAGTGTAACATACTTACACATGTTAARTTTGAATGTTTCATCCTGTAAATTCAGATTCCTCAAATGGAGAAAAGCTCAGTCAGGATTGTGAAGAATTAGAAGTCCTGGATGGAGGCAATGGACTGCAAAGCCAGCAGGTCACCTGCAGTTCTCCAGTTGCAGTCCTTCTGCAGTCTTTGCCTCTTCAACCATTGCCAACCAATTCAGCGTTTTACTCCTGGTTGTATTCAGCCTGTAGCAAAATGAACCAATTTCTAGTAGCTCTGTAGAAGATGTAAAGTCAGACGTTGTTTCAGTTGTAGGTATAGAGCGTAATATAAATACATCCGTTGATGAATGGTTTCTTACTGTCTCATGTTTGGAAATGGTGCATGTGGCTGGTGAGGGTTTCCRCTCTGTCCCTCCAGCTCTGGCTCAAGTAGCTGGATGGATTCTTACCTGCTTAAGGCATTAAACAATTATCTGAKGAGGAAGGATTTCGGCAGGGCTGAAGCTTGCTGCGCTGTCTCTGATTCTTACATCTTGTTATCCTCACTTTGCTAATTTTCTGGCAGACAGATGTGTTCTTCTGCTGCTGTCTGCATACAAATATTTAATTGAAACAGGAAGAGGCAATGCTTCTCAGAGGCAGCTGTTGTCCCCATCTCCAGTGCAGTGTCAGTTTAATAATAGCTTCAAAATGCCGAGAACCAAGCAGTGACCTGGTCAGTAAGTTCATGCTGGCATCTGGCGTGTGTGCGAGGAAAGAGCACGAGCAGTGCGTGTCCCTCAGTGCRTTTGGCAGCACGGCTGGCTGCAGCCTCGGGTCGCACAGCAGCAGCCAGAGCTGTGCCTGCTGCAGAGCAGGATGTTCCTGGAGTTGGGCTTTCAGAGAAACAAAGAACTTGGGGATGCTGCGGAGCTGGCCAGGCTTTGAAAAGCAGAGGAGCTGTGATCACTCAGTAGTGAATACAGGGGACAAAATCAGTCTGATGGCTCTGCTGCAGCCCTCAGCTGCCCTCCAGGCCCCTTTGATGAATCATCACACTCATCAGCATCCTGGTGCTAACTGGCATCAAAGTGTGGTTTTTCCTTTACCAGAAAGCAGCACACTGAAAACTGTTGCTAAAAACTTTTTTTTCTTTTTGGATGCAGCAGAAGGTGTGTAAGGGTAACAGCGCTGTGCTGACTGCTGTCTTTCTGATTAGAATGTCTTGGCAAAGGGTATTGAACAGCTTCCTTGGCTTRTTCAGCCCACAAGCATGCAGGCAGGATATTCAGAAGTAGGATTTTTTTAAAAAAAAGAAATCCCACATGGTGTAGTTTGGTCTCATCTCAATAATGAGATCCATTTCTCTGAGTTGTAATCAAAACTTGGTGTATTTATATATAAAAAAGTTCAGTATAATTATCACAGAAGAGACTGAAAATACACAGATGCAGAGAGGAAAAAGCATTGAAGGGAAAAATTCCTTCAGCTTTGTCTTCCTGTTTTGATCTTGGAGTTTTTGTTGCTAAGAAATGTCTCAGTAAAAGCAGGAATTCCCTAAAAAATATATATATACACTAATTCATTWACTTGCCATCAGGCAAACAAGAACCATAGCTGGAGAATCAGTTGCCAGTTCACTGTTTAATCTGTTGGTTCTACCAGAAAAGAATACTCCTGACTGTGACATGGAAGAATGATAGTCCTTTCCAGAACAATATGTCCCATGCTGCAGATTTAATAAAAAAATAAAACTGAAATGAAAAAGAGAATGGAGAGAGAGAGAGAAACCCACAATCATTGAGGACTAAGAGGCAAGTGTATGGAAATCAGTTTCATMATTTCTGTTTGTCATTTTCATATATAGTTTTGAACAAAAAGTAATTAAAGTGATCRAAGTTATTTCTCTTGGACTGGCATCTATTAAAATACTCTTGAATATGAAATGAATGTGATTAATATAACAAAAATATCTCTTTTATCCTGTCTCTTCTCTTCATCCTGCTGTTGAGTGCTTGGAAATATTTTTTTCTTAATGTAGTAATGAACACACAAAGCACTTTTTACAGTTCTTCCTTTAAAATGCAGAGAGCAAGAGAGAACAAGACTATTTCACTTTTCAGTGGACATGTTTTAAAATCAGTAAACACAGTCAAATGCTCATAACAGAGTGTGTTTAGGTGTTCAGGTTTAGAAGAAAATCCCCCCTTGCAGGTGTGTGCATACACCTGATTGAATCTGGTATTATGACAGATTAGTTGCAGCATCTGATTTGGACTCCACTAATGAGAAAGCAGCTCTGTCTTGTTCTTTGTGGTGAGATCTCATTCCAGTAATACTGATTAATATCAGGTAGACTTTTCCTTTAAGAACTGGAGAGCATCCCTGGCTTATTCCCTACAAAAATAGCTGGTAGTTGGTAATGAGCTTTTGCACAAGCTCACAAGAAAAAAAGAAAGAAAAATTTTTGATCCAGCTGCTGCTTTTTCTTTCTTCTCATTCGTCTGATTGAAATTCACAACACAGTTTTGCCTAGAGAGTGCACCTCTCTCACTTCTGTTTCCACCATTTTTTCAGTAGTTCATTTCTAATGAAACTCACAGTTTAAGAAGATGAATTTAATTAATAAAACCCTTAACATTGYAAGTACACGATAACTAGTGATCAGCACAGCACCTTGCTCCTCAAACAGGACAGAAAATCTATTATTCTGTTTACACAGTAGTTTTTTAAGAAATCAACTTCAATATACGTAACCCCTTGACTTGATGCCTGAAAAAGAGAAAAAATTCTAATAATGATTGTCGGTATTTGCTGCCATACTTAACAATTTCCATTCAATAAAAGCTCTACTCTCATACATGTCTCTAAAGTGTCTGTGAAAATTAGGCACCAGGACAACCCTACCTCCAGCAAATATTTTAATAAAAGTGCCTTAGGAGAATGAGAACAGCTCGAATATTTTATCCTTTTATAATCCTTTCAAATCCATGTAATTTCTCTTCAGTGAGGCAATTTAACTACCAGTGTTCTRTGAAGTTTGACATTCCAGTCACACAATTGACTGGTTGTGATATTGACTGGAAGTAATATTTATTGGTTGCCTCCATTTATTATAAACAGAACTGTCCAGAYTTGCTTCAGAGATTTTGTCTGACATGGTATATCATGATTTTGGAAATTAAATGCTAAAATTCAGATTTTTAGTTAAACTTGTCATAAAAGGCAGTTTTCATGCAGAGGCTGCGTTAACTTATATGAGTTTGGTCAAAGAAACATGCAGTAAGCATTGATTGCAGAGATCCACTCATTATTGAAGCAAATAGTCTTAACTAGGTTTAATTAATATATTTTGAAGTTGTRTTCTTCAAAGTTATGGATGTCTGAGTGCTATGTTTCAATTTGTAGGCTGTTTCATCAAAATACAATCATGTGCTGTAAAAAACCTAAACAGGACGTTTCTCTGCATAAGGGAATTAAGAAATAACATGTATCACCTCCTAGAAGATGGATAGGATAAACAGGTGGTATTTTGCCATATTTACAGGTCATCACTGAAAAAGAACTTCTCTTTGAAATAACCTTATGAAAAAAGGTTCAGCTGCTTTTGTAAGAAAAATTGAGCAATTTCCCTTTTTCAGTTTAAAGCCATTCCCCCTTATCCTGTCACTCTTTGCCCCACTCTTTCTGTAAATAGTCTCKCCCCTTCATTCTTGCAGGCTYCCTTCAGGTACTGGAAGGCCACAATTAGGCCACYCCAAAGCCTCTTGTTTTCCAGGYTGAACAATCCCAGTTCTCCCAGCCTTTCCTTGGATGAGATGTGCTCTACTATGTTGTTGTACCTGCTCTGTAGGTGATAAGAAGAGGAAGAACACTGCTCTCAGATTGACGTTGTGTTTCTAACTTCTAGCTACTTCAAAGGAAATATTCCTTCCTATTTCCTAAGAAAATAGAAACTAAAAATTAGTTAGGACAAAACCTCCTCATTTTCATTATCAGAATAAAAAATACTTGAATTTGTTGGTAGAGACGTACTTAGAACATGGCACGACTTCACTTAGATACTTCCATCACATTATTTTCTACATTATTTTAGAACTTGAATTGACATCCACAGCTACAGTTMTTACTTATTCCATTTCTACGTTTGTATAAAAACGTAGAAATGGAATCTTTTAACTTAATAAACTTTACAGCATGATTCACTAATGCAGTATTTCTTATATAAATTGCTTGAATAGATTAGCAAAAAAAAATCAGGTATTCAGAAAAGTCACCAGTGTTTCTTATTAAATTTTAAATGAGTTTGTTTAAAAGGTAAAAATGCATTAAAACATGATTAACATGCTAAAAATCAATTTGAAATTAATTCATTCATCTCCATCCAGTCATGGATGCAAGTGTTAAAAGGAATAAAGGAATGTTTGTTGGACTCTCTCCTTCTTGTCAGCTGTACCCCATCTCCTGACTGCAGCCCTTCCTTGTGCTGTTTTACGTCAGCAGATGCTGGAGTCCACTGGATTTGTTCCTGCATCTTCTGTGCTAAGTGTGAGCTGCTTCTCCTCTGAGGCTCYTTCCAGTGCTCTGTGCAAGCATTCCTCCTTTCTCTCCATTACACCTCGTGCCTGCCCCTCCTCTTTAAGATYCTTCTCATCTACCMTGGAAGCAAATTCCAGTAAGATTCKGTGGCTGYTTTCTGCCAATGGATGTACATATTATACATGTCCAATGTCCATTTCGACACTCTTTCTACATTCACACGATGCTAAGTTTTGCACACAACAATTGCTCAATTAGGTACAGAGTCTGAAAGATTTTTACAGGGATATCAGTGAGAAAAGGAATAAGCCCTCTGGGAAGCTGGTGTGAGTCTCCTGACATGGCGTAGTTACACCGGAATTACTGACAGGTCGTCCTGACAGAGGAGCATTTTATATTCCCCGAGTCTTTTATTGCAGATTACGTGGGGTCTGTAAAGTGCTTTGATGTTGGAGCTGTATTTAAGTGCTGGGCATTTATTGTCTCGAATCTTTGGGGTTAAGAGTTGTGCTGGACATGGGGAGGCTGTTTTTTGTTAAGCTTTCTGTTTTATCTTCTTCACACATGGTCTCCTGCTGCACAGACTTGGCTTAAAATTATAAAATGCAGAATTAAGCATTAAAGAGGATTTTGGAAAGGTCAGTGGGTGACTGATGAACAATCTGGACTTACCATGTAAAATCACATAGAGAAAAAAATCCTCCTAATGTGAAACTGGAAGGAGTCCTCTTCCTTGCTCTGCTCCAGCATGCCATGTGTCAGACCRAGGGCTCTGCTTCCCAAGGTGGGGGCTGAACTGATGCCTGCCTGAATTCACAAAACTAGCAGAAAGCATATATTTTTTTTCAGAAACAGAGAACACAGTTTCCATTTTGACTGTTAAGAGTATTATTGTCTTTTAAATTCATGGAAACAATCCTGGGTAGAAGTTGCTTTGTACAATTTTGTGATAATTCTGAAAAKACTTTTTTCCTTTGCTGTGAGCTGTCTTTTAGTTCTGTCTGTGTTTCCAGGACTGTTTTTGTCAACATCTTTCTGTTTTCAGCAAAATCTCAAAAGCCTGGAGCTGCTCATTTTAGAGAATCTGATGGTGATTGCTCCTGCCACCTCTAGAGGTCTTTTAAAGTGGAAAGAAGATTGGAAAGATCATAGGGCAAAAATTAGATGTTAATAGCAATTCCAGGAGTATGGTGGAGAAGTAAATCTGAGCGTCTATGTTGTTTTTAGCTGGATTTTGTGTTTTGCATTCAGAATGAAGGGAAAGTTGGGTTCCACAACTTGTGGTTGGTTTTTCAAGGCTGGCTGGTCTTCTCCACTGCTATTTCCTAATCAGTGACTGATTCATGCCATAAAGAAAATTCCAATGAGGCTGCAGATTTTGGTTCTTGAAGAATTATTTTTGGGGTTTTTTTTTCCAAAAACACCTGAAACTCACTAAGGCAAAACCCCAAGTACAGGTGAGTCGATGCCTAAATGGCCAGGAAAGTCAACGAGGAAGGCTTTGAATGCATCTCACTGACTCAGTGATTCCTGCTTAGGCATCCTGGGACAGCCTTCCCTTTTGCCACATGAAAACAAGTTACCAGACCTTTTAGAAACCCTGTGTCTTTCAAACCTACTCCAGTGGGATGAGCTCAAGGAGAACTGTGATCAGTTTTCCCACCTACTAGTTAATAACAGGTACTGAATAAGAACTGACAGGCAAAATAACTTTGAAAGAATATGCTTAACATAAATATTTCTATACATTTGAACCCTGAGCATTTACTCATGTTGTAATAAGACTGCATAATCTTAGCTTTTTCCAACAGTAATATCAGAAAACTAAAGAATAACATTGACATTTCTGTATTGTAATAATCCTTAAAAAACTTTGATGCATTACAAATATGGTTAAGAGCACCTCACATTTCTTGCTACAAGACCATTAATTGTTTGCTTTTTGGGTTTTATTTTTAGTTTTTATTTCTCCCTTCCCTCAGGCGAGTTCCTAGAAGAAATCACTCAGACAAAACACTTCAGGCATTCCCAAGTGTGGGGCTGAAGTACATACAGCCTGGTTGGCAGGTTTGTTTGAAAGGCTAGAGGCAAGAATTGACATTTGTTTGGAGATGAGGAAAAGCAGAAGGGAAGTATGGGGAGCACTTCAGATTTGTGCCCCAGACTGAGGAACAATTGCCTCTGTCAGCATTTGGCTTYTCATCACAGGGGAATTGACCAATCTTTTCTCAATCAAGAATTCCTGAAGTTAATGAGGATAGTTGTGTTCTTTTGATATGTAAATGTTATTTAAGTTATTTATGGAGTCTGATCTGAAACTGTGTCAGGATGCAGGACAGAGCCTTAATGCTGGTGCACGCTGGGGCTTCTCTGCATCTCTTTCTGTCTTGCTCATTAGTGCTGTGGTCCAGGCAGAGACACAGCCTGGAGTGGGCACCCCTGCGCTTCCCTGAGAGCTGAACTGCACTATAAAGGTGACTCTCACTTTGTCCTCTTCTCTCTGGTTTGGGGGAAAAAGAAATCTTTGCCTGTTGCCTGGGAGGCGCACATTACTTGTCAGCTCATCCTGTGCCTGGTGGTCAGCTTTGCTCATGATAGTGAGAATTAATGGTAGAGGAGCATATAGCAGAGCATGGAAGGTTCTGGAAAAGAGCAGTGGGGGTGGTGAAAGGGTGAGATGGTTTCCATTCACAGGAAGGTTCTGCAGGTAGGTAAAGGTAACCTACAGGCAGCTGAAAGGTAACCAAATGCTGCAGTGAGAAAATTGATGAAGAATTTATAGTAAAATTCGCTCAAGTGATGTTTGCAGATCCAGAGCAGACACAAGTGTCACCTTTTGTTTTCTAAATGCTTTTTATGAAAGTTAGGAGATCTAACACCTTCCAGAAATCTGCTAGTTGTTTGTTAAACAAATTAATTTTACAGAAGTATTATGATCTCTCTATGCAAAATTGTGTCCTATTTCCACTAAAGTAGACGAAAAGTTCTGTTTATTTTCCTGTCCTCTACTTCATTTTACCAGGGAGATACATAACTTTAATACTCAAGTGTGGCTATTTACTAAAATATTGAACATACTCCTTTTTTAGATGGGATGGTGTGGGGGAKAGTTTGCAGGGTGGGACAGGGGAGGATTGTAAGAGAAGGTCCTGTCATGTGTTCATAAATGTGAAGTCCCAAAATAACTGTTGCAAGCAAATAGTGAATTTCCAAGGTGAGGTAGGCATCAATATTTCAGCTGCTTTCAAGCCAAGTCCTTCCAATTATTGASTGCTCAGCTCCCAGCTGAGTTGCTGGGAATGTTTGCCATTGTACAACAAACAGCACCATACCCTGGCAACCCAGCCCTATTTCCTTTTAAATTGGTAGCAAAATYCCCACTGTTTTGTCAGTACCAGATTTAAATGTCTGAATCTTCTTTTGTCAGGTAAATTCATTTTCTACAAAGACCAAAGGATTTAAATCTCAGCATTATTATGTCATATGAAAATTCTAGCAGGAGCTTATCCTAGATATGTTAAACCTTCCACTTGCTGCAGTTGGCCTTATTTCTTTCACATACACTTTCATAGCCTTAGAAAGCACCATCAATGTGTTGTTTTTAAGAAATCTCCAAGCAGTGAGGCCATCTCACAAAAAGCTAATTTGGGTGAGCTGCATGCTGAATTTTACACAGCCTGCACTTGCTGCTCTGTTCTGGGCCRAAGATCTGCCACCTGACTCCAAAAACGAGTCCAAGTTTTGTCACATCAAGTTTCTGCAGGAAGTTGCTGTTTTCAGCTATTGAGCTGCTTCARCTTGTGTTGTGGCAGTTGTGTCTTTTATCCCATAAACAGCTCAATGCCAACCTTTTATTCTGGGTCATGCTGCAAGAAAAAGCAAACAAACAAAAAATCTAAAGGAGCCCAAAGCTATTTTATGCTTGAGAGCAGCATGAGAGTGCTTCCTGGGAGAAATTACTAATGGCTCCCTTTGGCGTAAGGGACAGAGGCTGTGATTAGAGGGAGAGTCGTAGTAATTAAACTCTGGCCCATGTGTTTAGGAGAGGTTACCCTTGAGGGATGCAAAATAACCTGAAGATGCCAGATTTCTCTAGAACCAATGGTTTCTTAAAAGGATGTCTCGAGTTGGTCTGGGACGCCTTTGGAGGGCCACTTTTCAAAGAGGCTGAAACCATGAAGGGATTTGTGCCTYGCTGATGCTTGGTTCTGTGCTCTTAATCCATGTGCTGGGGCCATACCTGTGCAAAGGGCAGCTTTGTAAGTACAGGAATGCCCACAGGCTGTACCACCAGGACACCTCACATCAATCCATGCTTTGTACAATTTCAGCAAAACTCCTCTTTGGGTTGAAACAGCATATAATCGCATGAATATGCTTATAACTTTTACCAGCAAAATTGTGTAGATTGAACCTTTTTATGCTGTTACCTGTGTGCAGCTTAGTCATGAGGGGCATAGAGCTTTGCTAGGGCATTTGATGCCAGCTTTCTGCTTTATGCTGAACATAAGTGCTGTCCSAATCACAGCAGCCAAGGTTAAAGGCCTTTCCTAGTTAGCAGAAAGATGATTCTGGCATTCCTTTCCAATGAGGCTGATGGTGACACTATCAGTGAGCTCTGTGCATATCACAGTATGAGCTAACCTGTTTAATGATGCATTAAACATTAAATCTGCATTAACCTGATAATGCAACTTTTACATCATGATGCTGTTTATGAAAAAAAATTGAATAGCACCTGTCTTTATTTCAGTAAAACCTCTATTGCACTTGGCAATGTGTTAGACAAAATTGCTCAAAAGTGTCCCAAAACACCTGTCCTTATAAGCCTGGCTTATTTCCAATTGTCAGTCCTGAAGAGAGAAYGAGCAAGGTTTCTTCCCCTAATTTAATTTGAATCTGCTTTGGTCACTTCAAGGTTGCAGTAGATTGCCAGATTTCTGGGCAGAAAAATATGGCAATAGATGTGTGTATCCTTCTGTCCTGTATTGTATGTTTGACCCAAACATTTGAAGGATTTTGTGATTCCAGATGCTTTACAAATAGCAAAGGGAAACAGAGGGATAGGGAGAAGTAGAAAGTCAGGAGCAGAACTGGGAGTAGATCTTGGCCCTTGTGCCTGATGTCAGTCAGTAGTAATTCACATTTATTCTCCCTGTGCTGTGCTCTTCCCCAGCCCTGCTGTGACACCGGGTTCTTTGGGGTTTGTGAATGGAGTTCAATAAGCACAAAGGAAGAGGAAGAAGTTGCCATGAAGCAGAAACACAGTCGTGTTAGAAGATCCTTTCTGTGCGCTGTTTTCTGCGCTTCTTGAGCTCATGGTTAAGTCTTCTGCAGCAACAGTGCATGACAAATCCATTGTATTGTGTTTAAAAGGGCTTGCCATGAACTAGGCATGTCTCAATTCGTGTGAACTGTGCCAGGTTTGGAAAGGTCAAGTCCTTGTTAAAAAAGTCCTGATCACTCACTAATACGAAGGTGTCTCCTTTTCACTGGGATAAGCATTGCTGATCTGTCTCTCACTGAAGCTGGCTCCTGCACTGCAGTCAAGCACACAAGGTTTGTCTCGTACTTCTTTTTTAAGTAACAGTATTGCTGATGAAAGGTTGTGAGATGAGGACAGGAAAAGCTAAGAGATAGAATCAGCATTTATTTGCTTTTACAGTCTAGAAGAATTGTCAAAATATATCTTGTGAGATGAGATATCTCTTTTGGATTCATCCCCCTTTTTTCCCTCCAGGATTGTCTTAGTGTATGTACCTGTTGTGCATACGTTAGAGGTCCTGTATGATGCTCTCATCTTTGTTTGCATGGTATTTTTCCTCCTCTGAAAATCTGCCCTCGCCTTTACTGCCCACTGCTCAACTAATGTGCAATAGTGAGATGTTCTTCACGTGGTCTGGGCTCTTATGGAAGGCTAAAGACARTCTGGAAGCATCTGTAAGGATGTAGTTTCTGCCACTACTGGGCCATACTGGAAAGTTTTATTTGCTTCAAGCAGTTACAGGATAGAAACCAAATGTAGTCTGTGGAGTAGGGAGAGGACCTCTCTCTTCATTCTGTCGCAGGAGAGTGTGCAAGCTGTGAGGTTACAGAAAATCCTGGGGTGTTGTGTAGTGACTTTAACTGGGTCATGGAGCAGCTTCTGAAGGAGGTAAAGAGCTGAGTAACAGGGGCAGCTCCAGAGGGAGCCTCCAGCTGAAGCTTCCTGGGGTGAAGTGTTTCTCTTTGGGAATTTTGTCCAATATAATTACTACCCCATCAAATGCAATATGCATTGTTGCTACAACATGGTCTGCAGGTGCTACTATGAGCATTGCTACTAACATAGTAAACAAACAAAGAAGGCCCATCTCAGAATGCTGAGTTTTCAGCAGGGTCTGCCTGCAGTAACCTTCCTGTGCTTGTGTTACAGGAGTGAGTGCTGACCCATCAGCTCTCTTGAAACTGAGACCACGGCACTGCTGTGCCTGGCCAAGGACACACACTTTATGAATGTTTTAATCATTGAAGTTAATTACATCAAGACCTTGTATTACATGTAGTACTTTGACAAATTTGTGCTGGGTTTGAGATGACACAAATTACTTCCATGACAGTTCGTAGAYTATTCCAGATTAATGTATAGTCTGATTAGATCTCCATTAATTAAAGACRGTGGTTATTTTGTTGAAAATGTTAGCATTTACTTAAGACTTTTTACAGAATTTTTCTACSATCATGTGAGCTCTGCAGGAGTAATTTAATTAATAATTCAATTCAGCTTTATGTACTGCTGCCTTCATCAAAAGAAGTTGGCTACTGACAGCACTTGTATTTAATATTCTGTTAAGCCTGATTGAGATACAAGATTAAGTCCACTTATATTTCCAGGAGGAAGGCAATAAATTTTTTCTGCATTAATGAGATTACAGCTATAATTAAGCTGCTGGTCTAACCTGTGCCAAACCTACAGCTCCTCACTGTARCCTAACTTAAGTCTGCAGCCTGAAACAAACTGGCATGACTAGTTCTGAAAGAAAGCTCAAAAGATGGACCTGTTTATATCTGGTAAAGACCACCCTAGTTAGTCCTAATTTTATATTACAAATTGATCATTTTGGGGGTCTCTTGTGCCATGTGACCTTTGATATCCATTTTGCACCAAAGGCACGAGGCAAGCTGAGCTAGCAGTTGTCCCTGCTGAGGCACACTCAACTGCTTGTGTTCATATACAAGCTTTCTTTGCATTTATGACTAAAAATAACCAATTCAGATTTGAAAAAAAAAGAAAGTATCGCTATTGACTCTGGCTTACAATCTACTTTTCTTAATAGAAGTATATTTTTAACCAGAATACTTGAATGTTTTGTTCTCTGATAACATACTTGCTTAAGATCATTTGTCATCTAAGGTAGCATATAGTGCCCATACTTTGCCCATATATYTGAGTGTACTGTTAGATCAGTACTGATGAGCTGAGGAAGCCTCTTCTGTCTTCTTTTTTAGTAAAGAGTTAATATTTTTTSAAATCTGTGAGTTTGGTTCTTGCTTCCCTTCTTTTCTGTTGCTGTTTCCCTAGCTGGGTTCTCAACCCACCTGTGACATTTCTTTCTTTGTATCAGAAGTTGACTCAAACACTTAAACACTTCAGTTTTTCATAGTCTTTGTCTAGAGTGATGCCAATGCATTTGAGTCACCCTTCTGCTTTTGTCCTTCTTTGTACTTCCATTTATTGTGTTTTAAGGCCTCCAGTAGCAGATCAAAATGGTGACACAAATGGTGCCACAGCTTCTCAAGTATTCTACCCAACAMTTATAACATTTGTTATAGTTTGGGTTAGGATTTAAAACAAATTAGGCTACATCACTCTCTGAAGAATAAAAGAAGAGTTTATTATTATATTTTATTATTTAAGGCATAGAATATGCAGGGACTTCAGCAAAAGGGAAGGTAGAGTTGTTAGTAAATTGGTAATGACCTTGGTCCATCTGCCAGGGTAATTTTTCTGCCTGGGTAATTGAAATGTRTTCAAACGTAATTGAAAGGTCATCAAGGATGCAAGTCAAAGACTTAAGCACAGTTTCTGATCAAAACATTAAGTATTGTCTATGACTTTTATGAACTGCTGAAGGACTCTGCCAAATGGTAAATTTCACTTATTTAATCAGGCTTCTTTGTTACGACAAACTTTGACTGCAGCTGAGCTCTTCACTTGAGGCCAGTACTCACTGAAACACTGAAGGACAGACGAAGGTCTTTTATCCACAGTTATCTTGCAATTCTGCAGTAAAGTGAACACTGAGGCAAATCCCAACCCAAAGTAATTTTTCGAAGGGGAAAGAGAATTATCTGAGCRGTTTTGACCCATATAATGAACACAGTGTGAACAGATGTGAAGGATTATAAAACTTGTATTGGAAAATTTGACCCAAGACCCAGAACTTTCAAAATCTCTCCTGGATGTGCCAGTATCCATGCGAAATTGTGGCTGGACAACCAGATCGTGCATTCAAGATTTTCAAGTAGGGAAAAGAACCAGTAAAACAAATGAATACTTTTCTCTTTAAAGTTGCATTTTCTGTGCAAAAATCAGCTGCATTCWGTGACCATGCATAAAATTTGACAAGCTCTTCAATTTCATCCAAAATATTTACTTSAGCATGAGGCATTGATTTTTAGTAATAATTCATGTATAACCAGTAGAAGAGCCAAATGAAAATAAAGGAGAAGGGAAGAAAATGAACCCTCTGTCCTCTCTGTTTGGTATGCTGATTATTGCCAAAGAAATTGGCATTACTCTCCTTGTCAAGATCAGGAGTGACACTGCCTTGAGAAGAARAACAGCCTATTTCAGCAGGGTGAGCACAATACCCTTCCCCCTGCCCCCCACCCCTACAAAAAAAAGGGCAATCCTTTGGTTCTTCTCCATCTGATTAGGGTAAATTGTGGACACCCTGCACTCTATCCTTCTTCAATGCTGGTTTTGCCCACACCCAGCCAGCCTCTGTAGCCACTGTACTGGGCACAGTGGGTGCCTTGGTATTTTAATTTCAAAACTGAGGATGTGGGAAAGTGTTGTTTTGACGTGTAGTGATTGTAAGCAAAGATATTTGATCACAGCCTGGGTCTGCTTGAAATGGCGCATAATTAGCCCAAATTTATCAGTAAAATGACTAATCTGTGTAGCCCCACCATTGCACAAGGACTGTGGTCTGAAATCAGATCCAGTTTTGTTCTATCAGATCCTCTGGATTAATTAATGATTCTGGCTGTGCGGCTGATCCCATAAAGACAGCGCGCACCACACGCCAGGGAGAGATTTGCAGAGATGATTGTTTAGCAGAGACTGTACATCTGGAAATTTATTCTCATTTCTTCCTTTGTGCTATGCCATTTACAAATGGAAATGACTGCTTCGTAGCCAGTTCTCATTATAATATTGCTCTCCCATGAGATGTGAAATTAGCACAGGGAGAAATCCCACGGCAGTTAGGAGTCAAGCCCAGTCTCTGCTGTTGAGGCTGCCCCACCAGGAGGGGAGAGCAGGGAGGCAATGAGGCTGGCAGAATCCTGCCCTCTCCAACATGCCTCAGTGAGGAAACTAATTGAACACTACAGAGTTCATGTAGATAAATGGATCCCTCCAGAGAGGTGTGGGTAAATTCTGGTTTTGAGCAAGATGTGTATATTGGTGTTATTAACAGTCATATTAAAGGTTTGCAGCACTGCTTTTATTACCCTGAATAGCAGAGCCCAGTTGGGACAGAGGATSTAGCAGCCCTGCCTCAGATCATGCTCCTTCCTAATTTTAGTGGGCCACAGGAGCATATGGAAAGATTATTTGTCATTGCACTAAAATACATTTTGTTAAATAAAGCAATTTAAATACTATGGCAAGGCATAGTAATTCTATAACTTTGTTAGAGTTTAATGTAATGTAAAGGTTGTGAGAGGTTCTTTTTCCTTCTAGRAAAAGGAATATGCTGGTAACGATACAACAGTTAAAAAGAAGGGTGTTTATGAAATCTGTATATGCTTTGCTACRCCAGTGCATCCATCTTACCTGAAAGGAACATTGTGAGTGATCCCATCSAGCAGCTGTTCAGGAAGCTTGCTTCAAACAGGAAAGCAAGGAAACAGCTAGGCAGTTACAAGATTTAAATCTTTCCATGTACGTTCCTCTAAGCCAGCTACAGGGCAAAGAAGGGTTGTGTCACTCAGTGTCACTTGTTTACGAAATGATTTTGATCTCCGTGACCACACTGGTAGGTAACTCATTCAGATTTGTGCTGATMAGACTTCCTCCCCTTGGGTGGCTGCTTACTGAGATCAGATCCCAGGAAAGCAGAGCAGGGCTTAGGAAATGAGATCCTGGTCCTTGGAAGTGCTGTCAGTTTTTTTGCATGTTAACATAGATGCCTGTGTTTTTCCAGTCTGTGTTTTCTGACACAAGTGATGAATGGTTTACCAGCTTTTGCTTCAGATGACCTCTGTGCTTTCACAGTTCACCCAGGCAATATTTTCAGGTACTCTCTGGGCTCTGTGTTGCCCAGTTCACACAGAAAGCAAGGAATAAGGTATTCCCTCCCCAAACTCAGTAGATGTACTCTTGAAACCCAGAATATGTTTTCTGAGAATATACAATCAAATTGTCTAATTTTGTCCTTGAAGTCAATGAAATACTGACATCATTAAAATAATTTTAATTTTTTTTTTCTGTGTTTCAAGTAGTCTTGATGATGGGCTGACACAGACTTGTTYTACCCCCAAAATTAAAATGAATTTGCTCTTATCCCCAAACTATCTGTAATTGAACTATTTTACTGATAGAAGATAACTCTTCTATTTAGCTGCTATCATTCTGTGGGCTGCAGCAGGGTCAGGTCAGCTTGTGCAGGGGAGAAGTGAAAGAATTGTTCTATCAAAAACTGGTCAACTCAGGTCAATCCTGTGTGGCCCTTTTGCTCCAGATAACTTCCTTGCAGCAATTCCATTTCATGGGCTATGCCAGCAATGGGATGGAGATTGTTTCTTGTCAAGGTTTTCTGTTGGCTCATGGCCACCTTCAGGTGCCACTGTCTTACCAGGGCTGCCTCCCTAAATCTGCATCAGCCCTTTTCTTTGCCCTTTGGTGACACTGTGAAAACAAGCCACAAGCAGAAGGGGAGTAACTTCATCCAGCCTGAGCCCAGCAGTGTTCAGGATGCCTTAGTCCTGGATCGATTGCTACGGCTTGGTAAATGACTGCAAGATTGCCTGGTTACCTTATCCGTGCACTTCCATCCCTCAAGGTATTTGTATTTCTGTTAAGTGAGAGCTCAGCTCAATGACCTCAMTTGTAGTGTTAGCCTTACACTGATATAGCAATTATCAAAATGCAGTGTTCATGTAAATGAACATTGTGCTCTCAGCCCTTCTCTTAGTGCATTAAGCTCWAGCAGTTAATACAATTTTTATCCACAGTGTGTTTCAGGTATGAGAGCTCTGCGATAAGAAGTTGCAGTTTGTTTGTTGCCAGCATAGCTGGTTGTGAATACTTGTTAAATTTGTCACAACTGTCTGCCTTTTTTTCTAACTCTTAATGCTGTGAAAAGACAAGAGAGCATCATAAAATAGCTGCAATGGTCTTGGAATATGAGTTTTGATAATGACAAGGAAAAAATGGCAGATTAAAAAATGGGTTGCAGGTAGGTATGAAGGGGATTGTGAATAATTAATCCTTAAATAATTCTTCATATTTAAAAATTAATTATTTCACCGTCATTTAAGCATCTTATATTCATGACCATTTCAGGGTACTTTAGCCAGAAACCAGGTTGGGGAAATAAATTATAGTGCTTCWCTTTTTTACCCAAATGTTTGCTTACTGGTGATTGATGGCACGTGTCTGAATCCCTGGTTTAAATCCTCTTCTTTTGCAAATATATAGCCTTGATTTCTCAAGAGCTCCCTAGCACCAAAAGGCAAGAGAAGGAGCTTCATTGTATGTGAAAAGCCTGACACACAAACCTAAATCCAAGAAACCCTATTAGGCTGGTGCAGAAATCTCCCTGAAATTTGAAGCTCTAGTAAAGAGGAAGTTAATTCACCTTTTTGCTCTGCATGTCTTTCTCTATATACAACATGGGCATCTCTTTGCTCAGTGAGAGGCAGATGCTCACCTCAGGATCTTGCCAGGCAACAGCAGCATTCCCAGCTCTGCCTTTGGGACGTTCATTTCTCCTGGGGAGTTGACTCTTCATGCTCCTGTTTCATCTTAAAACTGTAACAAAAGGAGGCTCCTGGCTCTGGTGTTTTCATTGGTATCTATAACTCAGTTGTAGGGTGTGTAATTAAATGATTACAACTGAAAAATGCCCTAAAATCTTTGCAAGTCTTATCTTTATGTACTTGTTCACACCATATCTAAGGAGGTTCTGTTGGGAATACCTGAGCAGACATTTAATGATAAACATAGTGCTGTCCTAAGGCATATGTATTATAAAATGTTTTTCTTCTTTGCAGAACACTTCATAAAGGTAGCTCTTTTGCCTTGCTTCTGAGTGAAGATGTCTCTTTGTTTACAATAATGCTTTTAGAAGCTTTTGTCTCTGTTCCAAAAATAAATTAAGAGCATTAAGATTTCATATTTTGTGGGCTTTGMTTTCATATTAGCTGTGTGTAGCTCTCAATTTAAGACATGGGAGGAGAGGGAAGGTTGCTTCTGATTTACAGATTCACCYCTTCATAATCTGAAAACTAAAGCTTTTACCTTTAGAGCTTTCACCTTTCTCATTAGCAATTTTGGCAGGAAGACTCCAACAGGCAGTTTTCAGCAGTCATCCTTACTGTTAATTCAAATTCAGCAACAGCACGAATACAGTTCTTTTGATTTTAGTTGAATTTACTCCAGAGTCAACTTGATATGCATGAGACCACAATTACTGCCTAAAATATCAGGCTTTTTTCCACTGACTAACTCTGCTGGGAAAACCAGTAGAGGGTGAAGATTTATTTAAAACATGAAGCAGAAGGCATAACTCCTGTGATTTTTTTGGGTTTTGGGTTTTTTTTTTTTTTGTGCTTTATACAAGGGTTAGAAGTAAAAATGCTTAAGGTAGCTTAGTATGACGAAAACATGCCAAGAAGTGTAGAGTGAGGTTATCCTGCTCATATCATGTGATACATACAAGGGAAGTAATTCTTCTAGTCTACCTTGTGCAGCATCTGGRGAGTGGTAGTGGTCATGGTTAGCTGGTGTTTAATGGGGTTCTAACTCCAAAGAGAAAACAGAGAATCCATGCAGGCAGGCATATCCTGCATGGATACCTGTGTCCACAGAGCATTTATCGGCAAATTGCACAGCATGATGGTTGTGGGGTTTTTATTTTGCTTTTTTTTTTCATTCATATACATACTTAGTGTGATGAAAATAGTTTTGGCATTTTCACTGAGTTGTGTTAAGGGGTGCTTTATAAAACCTGTAGGGTAGGCCAGTCTTTTGATCTATGAATTTGTCTATTTGCAGCTCATCTAATTAACAGGGAAAAGTGTGGTCAGCAACCTCAGCCCTGACATAGGTTAAATTATCTTGTTGCTTGAGAAAGTTTTTGTCAGCACACAATTTCCTTCAGTGCCATGAAACATAAAAGTAGAATTATTTTAACTATGGTAAAGCCTGGTTCCATGCACAATAAGAACAGAGGAAAGGCACAACTTCTGCAACCTCTATCTACTAAACCAAACCTGTTTCCATTATGAAAACCCTAAGTGATTTTGGCTTTTGATTTCAGCGATGCTGATTTGAAAGAGTTGTAGTCATCCTGTGTTGCAGCTGATGGTCTTGGACTGGTATCATCTCCCTATTTTCAGTTTTTCTCAGCAGTGATAAGTGCTCAGATGGTATTAAAACTCACATAAGTAGACTACAATGTTACACATTTGTTAAGGCCTTTTGCWGGAAACTGCTTCATGTCTACAGAAGAGGAGTATACGTGGCTGAGGTTCAGGTCTAGACCTGGAAGTTTAAAATTTTGTTCTTCTCAGTTGTGTTTCCAGATTCTGCATGGGACAGATCTGAGTTTTATTTACAGCACGTCCCTGGGTTTCCTTTGAGATACTATCAATTAATAAACAGTAACACTGTTTATTAATATTTGGACCTTTTCCACACTAAGATAGAAATCTGTAGGAATAAGACAGGTCAGCATTACCTGATCTCCCAAGCTGGTTCCCCTTGACTGAGCTCCTCTGCTCCTGAGCTGCACAGTGGATGGAGGGGGAAGATGAGGAGCTGTTAGTTGGGGGACAGCTGTWAGTTGGTGGCATCTTGAATTTACAGACCCCATGACCTCTGTGCTTTACATGGGGTGGGAGGATGGAGATGTCCAGCTGTGATATTGAGGGCTTTGTGTGTGCTGGCAGAATTTATCGCCTCTCCTGTGCTACATGTGCCATGTGGAAGCTGAAAGTAGCAGCAAAAAAAACTGCTCTGGCTCAGGTTAGGGCTTTGCTACAACACAGCTGAAAAGACAGTTTTCTTTTCCAAATATGCGAAGACTAATTGAGTATCAGACTGCACTGTGTAACACATGCCATGTGACATTCCCTGCTGTAATGGTCAGACAGTTCCACCTGGATGTGACAAACAGCCGTGAAATTAAAATTCAAAAATGCAGMGTTTATCTAGACCAACATTTGAAGATACTTCAAATGCTGGGCTAGATAATGTTTCTTTCAACAGATCTTTAGTTTGAAATGTGTTATTTTTTCTAGAAAAGCAGTAATTTTACTGATCCCTTAAGTGTGTTAGTAATTGTAGGTAAGAGATGTCTTGGCCTCAAATGCTGGCTGCTTTGGCTTTTTATTATGCTTGACAGACTGGTGCCTGTTCTTCCTCCTTCCAACCATTGTGTCTCTTTAATTCCACTTTACAGAGGAGTTGCTTCAGTGTCTTGTCACATTTGAACTTTTGTTTAAGAATAAATTTTCCTGAGTGCTAAGCCTTGCAGCAACTTAGGTACTTCCAAATCAAAGTCAGAGTRGATGTATGCTCCCGAAGCCAAGCTTTTCAGAGAGATTACTTCTTCCGACTTCAATTGATTTAATAACTACTCTGCACTTGAAGACTTCTGAGGACTGTGCAGCCAAGGCACATCTAAAAATAACATTTAGGTGCACTCTGCCTCATCAAGGAGCTTGTGTTTGATGTTTTGTGGAGCAGCATACCTCGCCATAAGCAGAKAATTTGGTTGTGATTCTCACCCAGTGTTCCTTTGTTAAAAGTGACATCCAGCTGTCTTAAAATAAATTCGTGCAGGTAAAGGTCACAAATATTGCTCTATTTTCAAACAGCATATGAATTTGCTATTTATTCAAATAGCATATGTTAATGAATACAAATTCATCTTTCTGGAAAAAAATATATTCAAATCTGAGTAGTCCCATGAAACTTGGCCTTCAAACTCCAAATCAAGTTACTGAAACCAATCAAGAAACTGTAAGATTTAAGGCAGTATGTGACATGGTTTGGAACAGACAAACTTAACTCAGTCATTTCCTAAGAGCCAAGTGCTTGATTTGAAATCAGTGATGTTTTGAAGAGTACATTCTATGCATGACTTTACAGAGAGACACTGATCTAGAATACAGGCCTCCAAGCAGAGTTTGGAGAGTGGTACAGCACAGGGGAGTGGTTTAGGGGGATAAAGCTGGGCAGCCACCACAAAGAACAATCCCCTGAATGGTGTCTGAGACCAGAAACAGAATGGGAGTCAGCAAAAGGCCTGAGGGACCAATGTACCTTTGGATGCTGGCCCAGGGCAAAAGGAGAAAATTTCCTTGGAACTGAGGATCCAAGGCTATCAGTACTGTTTGGTTGCTTTGGTTTACAAGGAGAAACTGAAGAAACCAGGAAAAAACCAGAAAGCAGCTTGTGCTGCTGTTTGATTATGGAGGTCACCTACAAGAACAGCACATGCTGGGTAGAATTTGAAATTGCACCCCTTGCTGGATTAGCATTGCTCCATGTGTCCTTCCCTACATCACCCTCTGGCCACCAAGTTCTTCAGACATTTTAACAACTTTATTGTATATCAAGTCCTGAAATGGAAGAGATGAATGAGAACAGTTTAAAGATCCCCTGCTTGCTTCAGGCTGTCCTTGGGCTGTTTCTCAGGTGTGGATGCACCTGTGCAAATCTGCCTTGAGTGGGCTGGAGCTAATCTGGGATTGCCAAGGAGCAGAACATGATGCCTTTGCTTCACTCATGTGCATTTCCCCATACCCTCTGCACATGGTTCCAGTATGGCAGGAAAAGGCAAGACAGAGGTGCCCCCTTACCCTCAAGCTGCCTCCTACCTGTACACCAAAAAATGCTTTGGGACTTATGCAGCAGCTCCTAGAAGAACTGTAGCAAGATTCATTTTTTTTTTTAAATCCTCTTTTCCTCCACCCATATTGGGGTGACTTTACCTTCCCTTTCCTTCTCACTTTCATCAGATCAGGAGGTGATGTGCTCCCTGCCACCCCTGACACCTGTTACTGTACAGGATAGAATCCCTGCATTCCAGGAGGATTATCACAAGCCTGATTATAGTGGCTAAAAAGCCTGTGAACCCATGCTCTGGGGACGGGAGAATCTTATCATAAATCTAAGACATGTAGAAAAGATTTCCAGTGCTTACCTGTGCATTCTGACAAGATGTCTAATATTCTGGCTGGGGAGTGCAAACAAGTCAGACTATTGTTGGCACATTTTCTGTGTGCTAGAGCTTTACAGCATTAAAAATGCAAAACATGTAACTAGCGAATTTCCAAAGTGCCCTAAAACAGAAGAACGATTCTAGACTCAGTCCTTTTTTTTTTTAATTTGCTGGCTCTGTATAAAGCAGCCACCACAATATTGCTGCCAGAAGAGGTATGTTTTTATTACATCTATTGACACACTTTCACATGCAATTTTAGCAGAAACAAAGCACAGCTGGGCTTTAGCTTGCTACTGAAGGTGAAACCCAATCTGCAATAGCCTAATTTCACTGAAATAAAAACAAGACTTTTATGGTTAAAAATCCCATTGGAGATACCTCAGCAAATTTGTTTTCTGAAACAAATAATTAAACAAAAGTATAATTTTGCTTCAGGGTGTTGTGAAGACAAGGGATTAATATTTGTAAATGTCTCCATGAAAATCGGTCTGGTTACAGGACCATATTTCACCACTAAGCGAGGCCAGAATTATTAAGAGTTTCATGAAACAAACACAGCTATTCATGGCAGGGGGAAGCAACTKTTCCTGAACCTTTCCAGGATGAAGTGTGACACTGCCCAGCTCTCAGAGCACAGAGGAAGGGTCCCAGGATMTGCCACCTCCCAAAGCACAGGACTGAGTGTGGGGTTGTGAGTTCTGCTGAGAGTATGGTATTGAGCTAAGGATGYGAGCACAATTAAACAGTGCCCTGATTGGAATTGGAGCCTGAACAAAGCCAGCCTGCAAAGCACCTTATAAATAGACCTTCAGAAAGGGCTCTCCTGGAGTATCATGTTGTGGAGAGCTTACAGCTTCACTCCATCCTTTCTTCCAGGCCAAAAGGAATCTCATGTCTGCCAGCAGGTTCCCTTAGACTGGCATTTTCAAAGAGGGGCARCTTTTCTTTCAGAAGCAGGTGTTGGTAGTTCAAGGACAGCATGGAGAAAACCAGTCATGCACATAACCAAAATTCTTATGTCAACAATGACATCAAAAAAGCCATCAAAAAACCCTTCAAACTCTCTCTGTCCCATTTCCCCAGGCAACACACACTGAAAAACTTCAGCCTAGCACTGAAGATTTCAACCTGTAAGATCTAAAGTTTATAAATTCTAAAGAGAGGAGGAGAAGGGATAAAGGGAACAGAGGTCTCAGGAACGGTATCAAGGAAAGCAAAATAATTTCATTGATTRCAGGTTTTTCAAGTGATTTACATCTCCACTGGAAAGCAATAGACCTTTTAGTTTGTGACCTCCTGCTTACTGCCATTTGCAGCGATAAGTTTGAGTGAAAAGATAGTGACTTGCTAAAAAGAATTTGAAATCATAATGAAACATCATTTCCCCAGCAAAGGTTTTATATATTGGAGGAGGCTTTTTAGTTAAAAACTGATCTGGGCATCAGGCAAATCAGGCAGAGAGGGCTGGCTGTTCTGCCCTGACACATATTAGCTGTTAGTGGGCTGTAGAGTGTGTACATTGGGCTTCACACCCAGCTGCAGAACATCCAGAACAGCCTTAATCAGAGATTAACCCAGAATCCTTTTGCAGAGCAGGTARCTGGACTTGTTCAGATATTTAACARCCTTCATTGTGGCTATGCATCCCTTCCTGACTAGGATGCRTCACAGCCAGCTTGAAGTGTCAGGGTGCATTGGGGGAATCTGCTTGATAGACAGACCCACTGCAAAGGAGAGGATCTAAACAGRCCTTTGTAATTTGACAGGAATAAACCTGGCCCAAATCCCTGAAAATRAGAAAGACTGGCACTGCCACGGGGTCAGGCAACCCTGAAGCTTAGATAATTTCCCTTTTCAAATTTTGTGGGTTGACTCTGCTTACTTATGAGACTGAATTGCTAATAAAATTAATTAGAAGTATCATAAGTTGGTTGTCCCAAGAGTATTTCTACTTGAAGCAGTCATTAATTATTCTGACTAGAATTGTCTGTCTTTTCTATTTATAGGCTGGCCATGGGTGACACTGACTGTTCTGGGGTTCCTGTACTGCTATTCTCATGTTGGAATCGAATGGGAGCAAAAGAATGCTGCACATTAGGAACGATGCAAACAATTCTTTTTAAGGCAGGTTGATGGTTTTTTCTACACTGGATGTTCTATCTGCACAAGAGTGAGCCAGACCAAGGCTTCGGTCCATGCGTTATTTAATAAAAGCTCATTTAATTGATTCTGCATTGCAAATGCAGAAATTAAACTGCAGAAACACTAATGGGCTACAGCCAAATGTGAGGAGAAATTATGAAGCATTTTGAATTCTATTATTATTGTAAAACACTATCTCTGTGACTATGCACATTAGAAGCATGCATCTCAGAACAGATATTTTACATATATTGAAGATTGTTTTCATGTTTTGCTGCCTATTTTGAGATATTGAAGAAAAAAACTCTATCTTGGAGAATTCAAAAAGCCCAGTTTCTCACAGATGTGTCCAGGGGCATGTAGGACTGTGCCCTGCACTTACACTACTCTGTGAAGGGCACGGTGCTCATCAGCTCCTCTTGATTGCTTTCTGATATAAGCTAGAACATTTTGTATTCTCACTGGCTGGAGAAGTTCTGCCTTAAGCTACTTTACTACCTACTGTAGMAAAGCCTGCTTTTTCTTTTTAATATCTTCGTTAAAAATTTCGCCTTTAAAATAACACCTTTCTGGTAACATTAGGAATGGTTTTGTTTCTTTAAAAAGAGAGAGTAGGGAGGCAGGTCTTAAGGAACAGCTTTCCTTTTTAATCAAATATGCTCTTAAAGCTCCTTGGGCTTTAAATGCTCTCTGCCTTGTCTTAGAGCTAAAGCATAAAGTACTGCCTTTATTTTGGGGCTAATACCACCTTCAGACTGTTCAGTCTGCCTCTTGTATCATTCTGTTACAGAAGGAGATATCCCCAGTCTGGGTGAATGGTACACTTGTTCAGTCTGCTTCATTCTCTGCTGTCCAAGCAATCAGCTCTACAAGACATTGCAGACACCCAAGGAGGAACTTTTTAAGGTCTTTAGGAAAAAACAGAATGGTCTAATACAGTGGCACCAAATTACCTGAAGCTCCGTGTCCTTTGCCCACAGCCTTTGTCCTTTATTACAGGAGCCTCTTTGCCCAAAGATTGTCCAGGGCTGGGAAGGTCATGCCTGCAGGTGTCCAGGTTGCAGGAGTGCTTCAGCACAGCTATTTTCTGAGGGAAGGGGAGACCCCTACGCTGTCTGGTACTATGGGTGTCTCCTACAGTGTTCTGTTTTAAATTGAAGAAYAGCCAGAAGACCTTTAGTCTTTCTAAAGTTAGATATTTCCCCCTAGGCATGGTCAAAAGGCCAGAAGTTCTGAAGAGGACTTCTTCCAAAAGCAGCTTCCTCCACCCAGAGCAGTGTCAAAACTTGTTCCATGCCCCTGGCAGACATTTCAGCCTGTTGGGAATTAGCATCCTACAGTTTATCACTCCTTCAGCTTCAGCCAAGTTTGATATAACTTATCCCCTCAACAAGGAATGCAGTTCCTGAGACAGGCTTCTGCTTATTGCCTGCATTTCTGATRTCTCTGCTGCTCAGAACTACGGCAGCCTTCTTGTTACCCTCCATTTATTCCTGAAGAAACATGGAGGCAGAGGCTTCAGCTCTCTATGTGTGCAGAGAAAAGCCCATCTCTTGCTGTTTCAAAGCAGAAGCTCCAGCCTTTCACGTTAAGATTCCCCCAGCTCCCCTGTCATGAGAATGCCATGATTTCCCCTGGGAGCCATTTCTAGGAGACACYATGGCCTGTTGAAAATAACTTACGTTGAATGCTGCCTGGCCAAAGACATGGCCCATCTGACTGACTGGATGATGATTGCAGGGATTCTCTCAGCCACAGAGTAGATGGCTCTATGCCCTTGAATTTACTGAGATTGGCCTCAGTTCTGGGGCAGCACTGAGCTAAGGGTAAGAACTTTCTCAAACTTTGCTCAGACTTTGTAATTAAGTGGAATTAGCATTAGAGCAAAAAGTCATGAATCTGTTCTTTAGTCCTATTGATTACCATWATTACATGAACCAAGGAGCTACTGAGTGATTGGATTCCAATTTGGATGCATGCAGAACTTCYGGCTCCAATATGGAAATGACCCTGAAGGACATATAGACCATGCTTATTTCAAAAATAAAGTAGTTTTCATTTTTTTTTCAGTGATTTATGTATCTTTCATAATTTTGTATCCTTTTCTGTTTCTATAAATAAAGCTGAAATGGACTATTGGYTTGAGAACTGTGTCTTGGAAAACTACGGCCTTGAGTTAGAAAAATAAGTGCTCCACTGATGTGGAGAAGAGCTACTATGCACTGGAAGCCTGCAGGATGGATGCAATGCAGACTGGTCACTTTTATCCCTGTTGTGCTCTGCATGGAACATGCATTCCCTAATGGGGAGAGTTTTAAAAGCAAATAATCCTTTTGTAGCTGGGTGAAGGAGAGACTTCAGCATGTGAAGCTTCTGAGAAGAAGAGCATGCACAAAAAGTGATGCTGCCCACTCACAAAGTCCTGCTTATCCAGTCCAGCTTATCTTATCAGCATGGGGTGAGCTCAGTCGGACAACACGCAGCTCTATGCCTGAAGCACTTCAAACCTGCTATTCCTTCAAATTCCTGCTATTCCTTCAAATTCCTGCTATTCCTTCAAACCTGTTATGCCTTCAGCTTGGAGGCACATTCTGCAGCATGCCTGACAAGGGACTCTTCATGGGGCACCTGATGTCATTGTGTGGTAGCCCAAAGTGCCATCCTCCAGGCAAGGCCTCTGTGACAGTCCTGGAGGGAGGGGTGTGACAGAGACCTGGATGAGACTGAAGTAGCCATGCCACTTGCCAAAGGGAAAAAATAGGGAAGGAGAGTGTCAGAAAGAGACTCCCATCACTGAGAAAAAGCTGGCTGAGGGATGTAGGAAACAGTGACAAAGACAGAYATGGCCAAAGTAAGACACTGGCCATTTTCAACCAAAGGAGAATGGCTTTAGCCACGGTGAAGGGAACAGAAGACACTGACTACTATTGCTGTGAGACCCTAAAAGCCACAAGAGTGCAATGATCAGAAAAGGAACCCAAGGTGGTGGCTCTGGAAACGGTGGCTCTGAAAACGTGTCATGGCTACCARCAACAGTTCACAAGTGATTTTGAAAAGCTCTCTAAGTGATGAGCAAGCACAGCACATAGCAGTGTATGGCTTTAATGGCAACCACAACGCTGCAGTGGTCAAATCTCTTGCACATGYAGTCACACACAGAGATCCTTGCTSTAGCCCCTCCTTGGCTAACTGAGCCATCATCATTACTGGGTGAGATTAGGCTGAGTGGTTCTTTCTTTAATTCTGCATTGATTAGAGGGTGAGCAAGGCTTTGCTCAYGTATCTCTTTCACATCTGAGAGCTAAAAGCAACTTAGTTGGACTAGCCAGCTTACCACAGGTCAGAAGAAAACCAGCTTAACTGAAAGCCTGCAGCAATTTTGTTATTAGTCACAGCAACAATGCAGGGCCTGTTCTTTCTCTTGCACACCCACTTAATTTCCTTCGTCACCACTAACCCTTGAGCTGGTCACAGTTTGCACTTGCTGAGGGGGGGCTTTCCTTCCTCTGGCTTGGTGGCAGGATTGCCCTAAAGGAGCAGTGAAGAACAAGGAGATTGCTATGCCTCATCTGTCACAACTTCTCCTTATGGTGCTTTATAGTTTCCCCCTCTTCCACGACTAGTGCAGCCAATTACTGCTTTGTAGAATAACTCCCAGCACACGGTCACTTGTTAGTCAAGGCATATATTTTAAYCCAGCAGGGACAGCTGAAATACTGCTCGATGAAAAGCTTGTGTGAACATTGTGCCTGTTACACCTTTGACAAATGAGGGGAAATCTGCATTACAATAGAACATTTCTTGTTTTATGGGACCTCTGAGAGCCACCCTCTCTGGTGGGGTCCCCGTGGATGCCCAGGGGTGTTGTGTGCACATGCACTGAATTCAAAAGTCCAACCAGGAGCTGCTTGTGGAGCAGTTCCTCTGTTAGTCGCATGTAAAAGGAAGGAAAAATGAACAACTTTGGGGTTTTTAAATTTTCTGCTCCATGCAAGTGCAATCCCATCCAACACAGGTCCTGCCACAGTATCTGAGTCCCAGCTGCCTGTGGCACCTGTCACCTACTCCTCACCTACAGATGGACAATGTGGCTCAGACATCCCCAGCCTGGGGGGCAAGCACTGGCAGCTCCAAGCTTGAGAGGCTTTTACGGATGCCACCAATGCCCAGGACAGGAAAATTCTAAAAGGCATGACACACTTTAGACACTGCACAAGAGATGGAGCTGAASGGTGTCAAGGCTCGACTTCAAGGCAGCCTCAGCACCACTCCCTTCAGTTCCCACAAGCTTTACCAATGCAAGTGAACTGCTCCAAGAGGAAAAAGGTGTGTGCACCCTGTACCCAGGGGAGATAATGCCAGGATTATAACTACATTCAAAGATCTCATTCCTTACACTGAGAATCACATATATTTGGGTGAGAACAGAACACCAGAATCTAACAGGCAAATTTTGACCACAAACTAGGCTGCACCACCTTTCTTCATATCCAGAGGCAGCTCAATGCGTAAATAACCTTAGGTAGCTGCAGACCAGCACCTTTCAGAAACAGAACAAATTCAATGGGCTGCCTGTGGCCTGTGCCTTCCCCAGCAATGGTCAGGCTGCAGGTAACAGAAATGCATTATATCCACAGGGATTTAAGAAAAGCTTTATATATGGATGGGTAGCTGAAGTGAATCATTGCAGACAGGTGCATCAGGCAGCCACTGAAAAATTAAAGTTTACCRAAGAAGTAACACAGAAATATAACTTCAGTTATGACCTGTGACATTTAAATTGTATTGGCACTCCCTCTAGAGCTGATCTTTCTTGACAAAATTAATTAATTTTTATGGACCGTAGCATTTTCATCCCTGCACTAGCGCATTTGAGTTTCCAAAATTAGGTGGCAAAAATAGAAGAACTGGAAATGRTATTAGAAGACCAGAAACAGCTACACTGTTGGTAAGTTAATTAAAAGGCAAGTCAAGGGGAAAAATTAAGGTCCAGTTGATTTTTTTATTTTTTAGCCTAGTGCTGAAAGGGTTAATGTTGTTTTAGGGGCTCAGGTATGTGAGAGGATTACCTTATAGTAAGCCACAATTCAGAGATAAAAATAAGCATTTATGAGACAGTTCTYGAAGTGATGGTACTGCTGATTTATATGTGTTTCTTCACTCTTGTGGTAGTAGTTTTGTGCTGAGGGGGTAATTCAWAATGAAATTACAGGCTAATAACTTGCATTTGGTGATATATTTGCTCCAGACCATTTCAGCATCCTCTCCACTGCCTTTCCACAGCTCTTGGAATCCTGTCTCAAGGCTACCTTTGGATCCAGCTCTCTTGACCCACACTTCACACACCACTGGTGCTATCTGCCCAGCCCTTCACACAGATTGTTCTTCTCAGAGTTCCTCAATTTGATCAAATCCTGCCAAACATCACTTGGTAAAAATATGAGAYCTACAAGGGGTCTTCAGTCTCTGACGATGTCCTGCTTGCCTTGAACAGTTCCACCAATAACCACTGGACACCATGAACAACTGCACGCTGTGTATGAGGCCTGGCAYAGGCAGAAAGCTTTAAAAACCAAAACAGCCATTCAAAGTAAAATGGCACACTGCTTTTGGAGTGCTTGGGGGCTCTGAACTTGGGGCCTCTTAGCTATTGATGGTTAAGGAAAMTTCTGTTTTAAGAAGAATGACATTTTCATATTTCCAAGTATTTCCAAGCTAAATATTTAAAAYTTTAAGGCTGCTGGAAGTAATACAAGGGCACTCTCCGACATTGGCAGAGACAACTGAGGCAGGGTAAAGTATCTCAGAGATCTTTCCTGCAGGCAAATGATAACTCAGAGGGCTACAGCTCTTTAGAACCTCCAGCTGAAGGAGCCTGCTGGGCAGCTGGTCCCATAGGCCCTTGTGCCAGTGTTGTGCATCCCTTTCCTGCTCTCTTCCTAATGTCTGCCCCCCTTGGTGAGTGCAACCCACAAATCCACCCTCTCACACTTCATTTTCCAAGGCTTTCCTTGGATGCTTACCTGAGACACAGATAGGTTTCCTCCATAATTGATTTTCCTGGGCAAAGGAAATGCAGTGGATTCAAGCCACAAGGATAGGCATCCAGGGCTGTACTTGGGCTACATTATATGCTGCTTCCATTTGCTCCCATGACATTAGACTCGTCTCCCTGGTGTACACTGGGGTCAGAGCAAGCAGCCTGCAGCCTTTCAGCACACCTGGCCACAGCTGCTCCATTCGCTGCACACCAATGAGAGGTGCCCACCCCCATTTTACAGAGCTATTTACAATTTGTGTTGGTAGAATTGTAATTTCATGCAGTATTTCATGCACCATTCCTGTATGCTTTCCTAAAGGATGCTTTTTCCGATTTAGCTTTCAGCTGAATGGCTTTAGTTTATATTTCTCTCTCTCCACTTCCACTAGGCAGGTTCAACATGGTTGCCTGTGCAGTGTTATCACTCTAAAGGAAAGCAAAAATAAATACTTTATTTTGACTTGGGGCCACATACGGATTACCTTAGCTTTCTTTCCAGTCCTCACACTGAGAGCATTCAATACATTTTCCTGTTATCGTYAGTACTTCTAAAATACCTTCTGCTTAACCGTAAAACTCACCAAAAAAGATTGCTGGAGAGCTTTGAGAGCAATCTATTTCTCCTCTCTAAGCCCTGCTTGCAGGGAGCCATTTCTTGTTGAGCTGTCTGGGTGCCAYTGCTAAGCACACGTAGCTCCTGGGTTTGACAGTGTTGCTGCTGCTGCTTAGCATTTCCCCTCAGTGGCAGCCCCTGCTGAAGAAGAGGCCATAATCTTCCTCTTATAGAAAATCCACATGTGTAATAGATACTCCAGCACCGTTTCTTTGTCCTCCCAGTTGTTTAAGTTAGCTGGGAGATTGGGGATGTGGAAGGAAATTCCAGTGCAAAAGCACAACCCCATCAGATTTGCACATACAAACAGCAGTGACATTTGCAGGGGCTGTGTGTCCCCCCAGGTAGGAATTAACAGCAAAACCCATACTTTCTCCTCATTCCTCATCCACCTGCAGAGAAACAGCTTCAAGGAAATCTCTACAAATGAGCAAAGCTTAAAAAGAACCAAAATCACTTCAAGGTTTCTCAGACACTCCTGCCTCCATCAGTACTTGAAGTGGGACTGCAGGGAGAAAGCTTTGGAATTGCTAATGTCGGATGGAGCTGCCAAAGCTAAGTTTGTTATAAACCAACATCTGTGCTACGGGGCAGCTTAAATTTGAATTTGGCTGTACTACGTAAAGACTTGAACTTARTTAGGAAAGGGGGAGCAGAAATGGAAAATGGAAAAAAAGTGTAAAGACAAGGCTTGAGCATATGTATTTTACAGATTCAACTGTGCACAAGCATCTTGGTGTCTACTTCTGACAGACGGCAGGAGTTCACTTTCTCTAATGCCCTCTTAGGATTTCTCACAAGSTTTTACTCATCCTGTCTTTCAAAAACAGGACAGGCTMTTTSCCCCAGCTTCCACATACCTACACCRAAGCTGTGGTGAATTAGAACAAAAGGAGCACAGACTCAGTCATCTAGGTCAAAAATACTTGTATTGGCTGAGATTCTTTATCTGGGCGCAATTAAACCCCTGACACCACTGGCAGCAGTAAATACCATGGCAACGCCACATCCTTCCCAGCATTTTGTGGTTGRATACACGGCCTTCCCAACCAGCCTGGAGCACAAGGAAGCACAGAGAGCAGTTCCTCAGCCTCARTGTTGGGGCACAGCACTGCCTCTCCTTGGGTGAGGGGCTCAGTGCCCTCCCCGAGTTTTGGTGGCCTCTCCTGAGCACTGTCCTGCACCAGGCACACACGCTGCTGGGACATGCAGAACAGGAACAGTTGGGACATTCCCTTAGTGCTGGGGGAGCAAATAAAACCCATTGCTATTGCACACAGGTTGGGGGTGGGGGGAGGGATTTGCTGCGGTTCAGTCCCACTGGCTCTCACAGCACAGAAGAGTTGGTTTATGCTGGTTGTCTTTACTCCAGCACAAAAAAGCACCAGAAACAAGAGTGTTTCTGACMTTAACACAGATACTAAAATGCATCRCAGGGCASCTAAAGAGCCTCCGTTACCAAATGCAGAATTTAAAACYCTGTAAGCAGTACTCACCTGATGCRCTGCTGACTGCCTCGAGGGTCCCTGCTGCAGTCCCGGGGCTCCAGACCCAGCTGGGTGACACCCCATGTGCCTGGCAGGGGTCCCCAGCAGCTGCACACTAAYTCATAACCAAACAGAGGAACACTACCTGCAGCTATTTCTAGGAAAAGCCAGAAGCCACAGCCCACATCCTGTGCTCTCGGAACCTTCTGTCCCTGCTCTGAAGATGCTCCCAGGTGCAGGGGCTGAGGAGAAGGGGCTGGTGCAGGTGGGCCCGAGGCTGCTCACAGCTGCTGGGGCTGCTGCTGCCCAGCTGAGCCCAGGCCTGACGGGCAGCATTCATAGCATGAACCCTTGCAATCTGGCACACAAATCTGGGCAAAAAGTGCTGTAGTTTATCCCTTTTGATTTGAAAGGCTCTGGGGCTGCTGAGGAGAGAGAARCCCTGATGGGGAACATTGTGTGGCCAGTGGTACCCCTCCTGCACTCACTGAAGCTTGGAGCATGGCCAGGGAGGCTGCAAAGAATGCAGGAGCAAGGAGAATAATGAAGAATCCAGAAAATGAGCACAACAGCCACTAGAAACCTCAAAAAAAAAAACAAACAAACAAAAAAAACCAAAGAAAACCCCCCAAAAAAACACCAAGCAAAAGTACATGCCTTCGCTATGGTAATTTTCCCTTTTCTAGTGAGTATAAGGAACACTGTATAACATCATGCAAAAGAAAGCTGGATTTTCATGCTGGCCAGAAAAACAATATGCGTGACGAGAGATCCTGTCACACCACATACGGCAGTGGATGCAGAAATGGTGTTAAAAATAGCTCCTCATTGTGCTCCTTGGCTGCTCTCCGTACAGTTCTGCCCCAGCTTGGCAGTCTGAAGGCTTATGCTTTATTGCTGTTCTTTTGGAGACGAGATTGGCAATCCCATGGAGTGTCTTAATACAGGTGACAGCCACATGCATGGGACCCTTGAGTGAGAGGATGGAGAAACTCACRGGGCCCAGGCTGACATCCTGAAGATTAAAACTTTGTATAAACTTCCAGTGTGGCTTCTGACCTGTAGGAATGACCGCTGACTGTGATCCTGTCACATACATCTGTCCATCCTGACCTGAAAGGATCTCCCATGACCTTCTGTTATCAATTCCTTCGTTGAGGTAGCCAACAAAATGATATCCATTGCTGCCTGTTGCAGCAGTGGCACTGCCAGGTGACACACTGCTAGGGGCTTCATCTGTGGGGTTTGTGCAAGTCCACGGTGGTCACTTTCTTCTGCAGCAGATGACAGGACAGCAGAAACTCCTTTAATCTCTGGTTTCCATAACATTTGTAGTAGTTCTCAGATACTGAACAGGGAACACAGTCTAAAACACAGACCAACTACAGACAMGTGTACCCTCAGGGCATAGGATGATTATTTCAGGCAGGACACAACCAGTCCTCTGGTGATCTCTTTTTGCTCTGCAAACACCAGGGATAGACTGAGGTACAGAGCACAGGACACTGCCTGTTAGGCAGGCACCCCCAGGATATTCCCTTTACAGAGCACCTGAGTTCAGTTGACAATGAGCCTGGAAATGTGAATCCCTTTACACCGATACACATCAGAAAGAAATCCGAAAAAACAACCTGAATCATTTCCAACCAAAGCAATAATATCTCACTGCTTCACTGATAACACTTGGGATACCAATCAACAGCAACAAAACTGCTAGCCAGAAGTTCTAGAKGGTAATTTAAAACCCCCTTGTTCTTATGAGCACATATTCAACCAGAGAAAAGTACACCAAAGCAACTGTAATGTATAAAATAGTTTATTACTATAATAAATAAAATTAAACTTTTTTTTACAAATATTATTTGTGCTTATTTAAAAATGTTGACTAGGGATATCATTAATGGAGGTGGCTGCATTTGTAACTGAAACATTCCCAGACAGTGTGTATAGACCCATACATACACACACTGTCTATCTACTGGCAGCTGCTTTGCTGACCACAAAAATAGTTATCTACTCATTCTCTGTTTCTAGTCATGCTTCATTGAACAAAGTGACAAATGCAAAGAAAAAGAACTGAGAGTATTTGGTGGATTTCTGAAAGGATAAAAACAAGTGAAGTACATTGAAAAGCGCCAAAGCAACTGCATTAACTGCATATCAATCAAGTGTCCATGCAGTGGTGGCTAAATATTGAAACGCAGACAGGTCTCCAACAGATGTACAAATATTGATTKCATGTAGGTACAATAATATAACACATTCATTAGAAAACTTGGTATTTCTTTATATAGCAGTTCGTCCTGATACAAGATWATTGAACTTCTTTCATCTACAGCTAAAATGATTCTTTTTCTATGTTAGTGGTCACAGATTTAGTGGGAAGAAGAAAAAAACCCATAAGCCTTTCAGAACAGTTAGTGAAAACCCCGAACTGTTTTGTTAATATTAGGCATTTGGATCCAGTTACAGAGATGTTCTGGGATTACACATCAAATATGTTTACACAACACTCAACAATCAGCTTGAAACAAATTACAGTTGCAGGTAAATTCACATTAGCTTTGTCGAACTGTAAAAAAAAGTCTCTGAAACAAACACTTTCGCAATATGACGGGTTGGCTCCCTGATACACARAAGTGTTTAGACAATATCTATGTCTCTTTTTTTTTTTATGAGGGGACAGGGAAATTGGAGTAATTAATTATCCTAATAAAAAGGCAATAAGTGGAAAAAGAAATGTGATTACCAGCAAGTGATTTCCATTAGATTTAAAAAGCTAATCAAAGTGCTTCATCTTTAGGCAACACTGTAAATACTACAGAACATTAAGAAGGAAGAWGAATGGAATCACAGTTTGAATTATGTCACTTATGAAAGGGTCTTAAGGCTAAATGCTGGATATATCTTATTGCAAAAAAAGCTTTATTTTTATTTAATTGAATCAATGCTTCCCACAACAATGTGGTCAAAATTATGTCAGATTGGAGGATACAGTATCCTACTGTGCCTCAYCTCAAATTTCTAGAGCTTCCCCTTCATGGGACTCTCTCTAAAAGTTTGTCTTGATGTATTATAAATGCAGCTAAAACACAGACGTTTTTATTGCCAATACACCCACAGGAGACTATGTGGAAATGAAAAGTTCAATAGAAGACACTTTTCACCACCTAACACCAGGACAAGAAAGCAGAGGTGCAGCAACCATGTGTTCTGCTGCCCATAAGAAGAAGGATAGGCTCAGCACCTTTGAGACAGCCCCTGGTACCAGAAAAAAATAAATCCATCTATTCCACCATCTCTCTTGCRGGAAAAGCCATGAGAAACACTACCAGGGCAGCTTGGCTTCAGAGATACTGTGAGCAACAAACACCAGCTTTTGAGCCTCATCCCCACCAACTAGGATACAGCATTTTTCCAATTTCACATGGATTTCTCCTTCCTGACTATCATGACCCTCACCAGATCTTCTCTCAGTCCCACTATTTACCAGACTCACAGTATGAAGTCAAGGCCGGCTAGAAAAATCAAAAATCATGGCCTTGAAAGTTCAACAGTTAACAAACAAGACACTAACTAGGACACTCAGTGGATGTCTACCGGGAAGATTTAAGCTCCCTTCTTGGACTGGAATCATTAAATGAGGAGTGTGCTTTTACTTAACAGAAATGCAATCCATAGACTTATCTATACATAGATATTATATATATATATATGTGTGTGTATGTACACGCATCTGCAAAGCGTAATCATACACATTGTTGTTTATATAATAAAGACAAATTATTTAGTAAATTTTTTCACAGATTGGTGAAGAGTGATTGAAAATATATCACCAGATAGTCACAGTAAGTATCTTGTTCAGTTCATTAAAGGGAAGTAGTGTAGAAACAGAACATCGCCTTCGAAGCTGTTAAACAGGCTGTTCGCTGGGATTCAGGGCAGAACTGTGGAAGAGATTTAAAGGAAGAATGGTGTTTTCAAAAGTATACTTGTAATACCAGACAGAAGTAAATGTATCTGAACATGGTAGGGGTGAGGGCTGGGGTTTGCTTTTTTAATCCTTTTTCATGTGCTGCATATTTGTGTTCTTTCTAACCATTTAAGCATGAACTTTCAGAAGTTCCCATTTTACCAAATCATAATACAGGCTCCTTCTCTCAACTACCTTCTTTTGACTGAAATTTAATTACACCATATAGTCAAAATGGAACACATCATCTCTTTAGAATGATGCAGGTTATTTAGCAGGTTGCTAAATGGCAGAAGCACTATGCCAGAACATAGCTMAAACTGAGGCTTTGTTTTTCATTTGGGCTTTTTCCTCATAGTATGTACAAGCATTTGCTTGTGAAGGGGCAGAGTTATGTTCAGAGATCCTTTATTTCTAAGCTGGAAAATAATTTAAGTGAAAAGGTTTAACCAACCCGTCGAGAGGAACAAGAAAAAAGGAAAAGCTGACAAATAAAATGAAAGAACAAATAACAATTACGGTGGGTCCAGGTCCAGTTGCCATCCAACCACAGGCATCTGTCTGAGTGTAAGGCTCAGTGGAGAAATACAGATTTGTAACACAGGGGCTTTCAGTCACTCATTAAAGGAAAAGTGCTGCAYTGGCAGAGCCTGGGCACCACAGCACAGGTCCAGATTTGCCCAGGGCTCAAAGGAGTGGGCATGGATTTGTTCATTTTTTAACCACTCAGTAGTCCAGGGAATCTAAACACCAAAGCTCATCCTAGATAGTATTTTTTTTCCAAATTCTCTTACAACAAATACAGGTTGCTGAGGGATGATGCACTCTCCTACAACCAGTTTTAGTGCCTGACAGTTCATAAAAATGGGCCTAATCTCATTTATAGCCATACAGGTCTGTGTGACACCGAGGAACTGAGGACACAGCCCTGCTGTCAGGGCTCACCGGGAGAAGATACCCTGAAGGTGTCATTGTAAGGAGCAGAGTTTCTCTTCAGTTTCATGACTGCAACAAAATTAAATTTGGCCATAATCTTCAAAGACATTAAATTTTAAGTGGAATTCAGGAGTGTGTTACAATCTTTGAAGACTTTACAAATAGATAATAAATGCCTTTAAGGGCCATTGTAAGAGCCTGAAAAAAGCCTTAGAAAAGGACTGAGTACTGCACCCACCTGTCATACAARGTGGAGAGGGGTTTGGCATCATTCTGAGCATCAGACTACACAAGGAGCACCCCAGAAATGGGAACTTGTCTGCTTTTTTTCACAGGCCTGGGTTATAATTACAATTAGAGGGCTTCTAGGGSTGGTCCTGCTGGAATTCCAGGCTGGGCAGTCAACAACAGCAGAAAAACCTTTAACATATCCCTGAGGGCACACAAAAATATCACTGAGAAACATCAATTCAGTATCAGCAACAAAGGGCCAGATAACCTGCAACTGCAAATTTAATTCTAGGTCTGCACTGCAATTCTGGAGATACTAGGCACTCACTTGGGAGGTGGTAAACATTTCCTCCCTTGTCCACCTGGAATAAGCTAATGTCCATGTTTATCCACCTGCAGGTACATGGGTGACACTTTCACAAAGGACTTSCTAGGACTTGCAGCCTTTCAAAAACATTATGAAGAAAAGTGTCATGAATATCATGCTGGTGAGAAATTTGCCTGGATCAGGAAACAGACTCCAAGGCAGTCTCTAAAAACTTGCTGGAACTTTTGGAAATCCTTACAAATCCTTGTATATCAGTACACCTGGGGTTTACTTAAGTGGTATTTACTGTCTAAGAAGACTAGAAAGAAAAAAAAWMWYRWSAMAGTTTGTCACGGAAACCGTGGATGGATGGGTTTCTATGGCAGCCGTGCCACTGCTGTTGCAGCAACTGCTGCCACTTACAGTGATTAAAGCACCAAACACAAACAGCAGGGCTTTGGTCAGAGAGAGCCTTCCCAGCACTGCACATCTGCAGTGARCAGCTCTAAAAGACACCAGGTACCACTGGAAAAACTAAACATGGAACCAGAAATAAGGAAATGGCTTCTTKGTTTCAGAGCAACTCACCTCCCTACTTGCCTCTTCCTGTGGGAGGGAAGGTAACCTACAGATTTGAACTGAGAGCTGTTTCTCAGGAGTWTTTCAATCCTTGGGTATGAATTCACAATCTGTGGGTACCTCCACAGCAAATCAAGGAGTGAAACCCTTGAGAGCCAATCCTACACCACCTGTCTCAGGACTTAGAAATGGTGGTGCTGCGCTTGGAATAATTGTTATCTTTGAGAGCAAGGGCAGTTACTGCAGGAATGGCTACAAACAAATACACTGCTGGCAGGACCTGAGCTGGGAGCTTTGCACAGCATGGCCTCACCACWGTCATCAGTGGACCTACCACCTCCCAAGGGATGTCTGACACARTTCTGCATGTACCATGCATCAGGCCAGAAGAAATCCTTAAAATCACTCATGTTCCTTGCCTCTCCTGTGTTTGACATGAACAAAAATCTTCCCAAAAAAATTCCTGTGTTTCTTTGTAAATGACTCAGTACTAAGGAAAAAGAATGAGACTTAGCACACACAGCATTAAGACCTATTGCCAGTAAAAATGAAAACCCCTTGAGGTGTGGTATGGTACCGTACTTCTGAGCTCTGTGAAGCAGTGAACATACCAGATYTGTGGAGTGAATACACACCTATGCAAGGTGAGAACCCAAGTCATGATACCAGCTAAGCTACCATATATGAATAATGAAGAGTAGTTTTGGTAAAGTGCTTCAATCTTCCTCAAAAAAAAGTTATGAAAATATAAGTTTTGGAAACATCTCCTTCTTTAAGAAGCAGATCTCTTTGTTTCCTTGCTACAATAGCACTTGCATACATTAAGCACTGTATTTCTACCTCTACCATCCATTTGCTTCCAAGCTAGATTAGATCAGGAACAATACATCTGGATGTAGAGGAMAATGCCACAATCTAAAATAGTTWAAAATTCTGTGAAAGCCTTTGGCTACAATGAACATTGTCAAAACAGAAACTTCTGAATAATAATTTAACAAGAATTAAAAGAGCAGATTTGTAGCAGAACAGGACATAAATGCCACAGTATATTTTCATCGGGAGGCAAATCTGCAGGACCTGTTAGTGATGTTCCAAATATGTTGTGCCATGGGCTGCTCTCAGGTACACTGCACGCCCAACCCTCTGACCTCCAGCAGCYGGAGTTGAAAGCAAAAGTATCAAATACTGAAAGACATCTGAGACAGAAGTAGTTATGTTTATGAAAAAAACGTAAGAAGTTTTGAAAAACATATCCTTGATTCAGTGAATGACAGTGTGGAAGGTCCCACGGATTAACAGGTCTGAAATACTGTGGCTGTTTTTGAGGATGTTGCTAAATGTACTTGTTTTAACAATATGTCAGTTTGAGATTAAAAAGTACAATTTTTTTTCCATCTTATTAGCCCTTCCTTGACTACCAAAAGAAACACAATGAAATACATGTCTCCTACTGCTCTTTGCATTATTGCAGATATATGAAAATATACTGTGACATCCAACATGCTGTAGAGGTGACTGAGACAGTGACAGCAGCAACAAAACAAAAAAAAAAAAAAAAAACAACCAACCCACCAAACACTGAAAATATAAGCACCCTGGCAAACTGCTTAATCATATAGGCATAACCCGAGCTAAGGACATAAGGCATGCTCCAAAAACCTCAGAGGTCACCTGGGGCTCACAGGGACGGCTGCTGCTGTCAGAGTTCTTATTCCAATATCCCAAGGGAGAGAGGGAGGGTGAGGGGAAATGAGGACAMAGGGAGAAAAGAAAAACTTTAGAAACTATACCCTTGCTGTCAAAAAGGCTTCAAAGTCAGCTGCCATCTTGACATGAGGTTGCAATTCCTGTTACCATACCTTTTTAGACAGAGGGAGCATGCTTAGTGAATGGGTCCCTCACTCATTTTCAAGAAAGATTAAATGTAAAGTGTTAGGGGGCTGTTTCTTTGTTTGTTGATTTGTTTGTTTTTAAAAAGAAACACCTCAGCTAGCTCCAAACACATCTTTTTCTGATTCTGGAGACTGGGGCCTTGATATTTCGAACAACTCCTGTGGCGACTGGGAGCTCCTTCGTGAGGTTAATATCCTAAGTATCTCAGCAAGCTGATTTTCTATATTGGTCATTTTTGTGTTTAAAGCCTTGATGTCCTCTTTCAACTCATGTTTCACTTCCAGCATGGTGGCCTGAAGAGTCTGTTCTGGAATGGGATAAAAGGAATGCTTGACCTCGGTGAGGACCGGGCTGTGGTCCTGCGGGCTTCTCGTCTCCCCAGCGTTATCCAAGCGCAAGTCACTTTTTGTAATGCCACTGTCACAAGAGTCTGTCTTCTTCAGGGTTGCTTCTCCCGAAGCTTTAGTTCTCTCTGGTAAAGTCTCCATGGACTCTGCTTTRGACACCTTGTTCCAGTCTTCCCCTTTCCCGCAGGCTTCCTTGAACTTGGCCCAGCCTTTCCGCCGCGGGTATTCCCCCGAGGCCTTGCAGGCGGCGTGCTCCGATGGCGGCGCCTGCAGCTTGGCCTGGTCGGAGGCGGYGGAGGCGGAGGTGGAGGCGGGCTGGTACGACACCGGGGTGGCCGGGCTCTCGCGGACCGTCACAACGCTGGCCTTGACCACTGCACGAGCAGAGGATTGCTCCCCGACTGCATTGCCCTTCTCCACATCCAGCTCGTCCGGATCTCGGCCCCTCTCTGCTGCGAGCCGCGCTTCCTTCTGCTGCCTGAACCTCTGGAAAAGCCGCCGGACTGGGTGGTCTGGGGGTAGGATCAGAGGCGCTTCGTTCTTCCTCTTCATTCTCTCCTCTTCTTCCCGCTTGACGTCGCTGATTTTCCGGAACACAATCTATGGGGGGAAAGAGATTTCATCCAATTATTAACTGCATATTTGTTAAGAGGGAAAAGCTGGAGAAAGAATTATTTGAAAGAATCTATTTTAAGTGAGAAGTGCACAACCTCTGCACATTTATAGCAACATTTTCAAATGTCTTATGTTGTGTGGAACATGGCCTATTTCATTATTTAAGAACAGACACCATCTGTCTTCTAACACCAGAAAGGAGAAAAAAAACAAGAAAAATATTTCTCCAGCTTTGACAGGCCAGCAAGGCAGTGCCATTGTAAATATAACGATCCCAAGAAGATACTTGTTCTATTTTTTGTTAAAAGTGACTTCTTGTATTTGTTTTCCTGACTCTGTGTTTTAGCACCAAGTTTTTAATGTTACAGAGCCATTCTCATCAGTCTCATCCCAGACTCACTCCCTGCAAATGATCTGATATTATTTTAGTGCAGCTTGGTACTCGTGATGCCAGTACAGCAGAGACTGCTCTGGACTCTGACAACAGTTTGCCAATGGCTTCTTGCCCTCCCTTCCTCCCACATATTCTTCTAGAAGCAAGGTGYATTTTAGGGATGCAAAGCCCGAGTCAGTCCCACAGCTGGGGGTACAAGGACAATGGGAGATGGGCTTGGCAAGACAAGGGGAAGCTGCTCATGGCTTGATTACCTCAGAAGCTTGTAGAGCATCATGTCTTATCTCTTAATTTGTATGCAAAATAGAACATTTTCGCACAAAGAAACATTRATTTTCCATCTACCCTTTTAATTATATCTTCCTGAACCTCTAGGCTAAGTGCTCTCTATAGGAGCAGCCTGAGGATCCCAGAGTTGTGATAAAAGTCTCAGTGTCCCAACCTGTATCCAGGCAATGTTTCTTCCTTGCATATGATGGAAAGACATTCTCTTCAAATACTCTGTGTATTTTACATTGGTATGAGTACTTTACATGCAAACCCAAAAATTCCAGTGTGGCACTAAAGGAGAACAAGTAAGTAACCTTGTTTGAAAACAGAGGTCCCCTAAGCTGAATTTTGCAATACAGCRGGTAAAAGATGCAGCCTCCAGCTTCTACTGAACACTGATACCTAATCTCTYGAGCTGATTTTGGGAAAATCCACTTAAAGTCCTTACACTTCAATGCAGAAATAGCTTTCAGATTCAAATCACTATTAGGAAATGTGTAAATAAACCCATCCCTCTGTTGAAGACAATTTTAAATTAAACGAAAGCTAWTAAGCACTTCTTCACTGGCACACAGAAAATGAATGTTTCTCCAGACTCCAATGCTTCTTGACAGTTTTGTCATTGTGGAGCAGGGAAACAAAAACATCTAACAGTGTGTCTTTGGAAGGAAGAAGTTGTCAGACTTGGCAGCATTTCCCAAATACAAAAGAATAAAATTAGCAGGAAGGATATTTTATTTCCAAGCTGCAATTAGGAAACTAAATATGAGAGAAGAATAAGCAAACAGGGTACTTGACAGTCTTTTTTTTCCTCCCTCCAGGAAACTCACTCTGCAGTGAGCTCTGTATAAAGTGGACAAAGCAGTGTAAWCCTTAGAAGTGAAAGAACAGCAGTCACAGGGAAGGGAATTCAATGTGATCCTGCAGGCTAATGGCTTCCCACACACTGGCAGTTTCCCACTTCACCTGAGGGAYGAGTGTCACCCCAGCGTTAGGGCAACTGCCCTGCTTGCTCTGCTGGAGCTGAGTGATGCCAGGCAGGGTCTCAGGGGGTCACTCTGGCAGCATGCTGAGGCTGGCTCAGTGGGCACAAAGCCCCAGCAAACCCAGGCTGCTACAAGCCAGGTCAGTTTGTCTCTGCAAAATTCTGTCCCCCCAAGCCTTCCCTCTCCCAGAGTCTGTATGTTTGGTCCTGGTGTGGACATCCACCATCCATTTTTGTAAAAAAAATCATGTTGTCTTGGTCTGGCTTATGGATCAGGACTTTCCTTAAATGCTCAGAAAGGAGCTGGTGCAGCAGTCACCCTCACAGGGGTCATCAGGGAAGGCTTTTCAGACCCAGAGGCCAGGATGCTTCACAGAGTCTGTTACTCAGAAAATCCGGTTGCTATGCCAATGGATGTATACCTGCTCCCACAAGCAGTAAGAGTACAAAGGAAAAGAAAATAGATTTCATCTGTTGTAAGGAAGAGAAGTCTAGACCTAACAGAAATTTTCATGGGGAATTTGATAGGGCTACAAATACGGATCTTAATCAAAGTTAAAACCCTACATATCGTGGCAAAGATCCCATGATGTGAATTTGATTGTGTGAATTTGCAAATTCACTTTCTCCCTCCTTCAATCAATCTGCTTTTAGAACAGTCCCTCTTTATCTGTCTGTCAGGGAAGGGACAGAGCTTTACACCCTCAAAATCTTCTATCCCATACATCATACACAGGGGGATTCACAAGTTATGCAGTTCTCCATAACATCACACTCTTCAAGACCTAAGCACATAGAAAAAAACCTAGTGGGAGCATTTTAACAGTATGTCAAGAGCAAAAGGTGAACAAAGAACCTGAATTGCAATGAAATAACATGAAATTTAAACACCAGGCCTAAAGCTGCGTATTTCAGAAGTCCAATCTCAAATCTCATTTCATAATTCTGCTTTCATTAAAAAGGTGCTGAATCTTGTACCTCCACAGGGAAGCTGTCAGAAACTGGAGTATTGTGGAGATATTGGCCCAGATTTGCCAAAAACTTGAAAAATAGCCCTGTTGGGCACAGATTCCTGCAATGGTATAAACATTTAACCAACTAATGCAGTTATGATGACTCAATAACAATTTTATTTCTTGGAAAATGCACTGAGATGGGTGGAGTAATGCTCCTGGTGCACTCCTGCTCCTCTGTGTCCCCACAGACCTAYGACAGCACACTTTCTGTGACCATATTGCTGCCTGTGCATGAGCCCTGTCCAAGGAAGAAAGATGGGGTTACACCAAGCATTTTTCCCTTTCCTCAGCATTACCTTGTTGTGAAGGTGAAGTCTTAAATGGGAAAAGTCTGCCTCTTTTCAATCATCATAGAATTTTCAAGTTGTATTTGTAGAAAATCAATGTTTTTGAGGATTAAGGTCAAAGTATTAAAAAAATGAGGTGGACATAAATGAATACTTGCTTGCCAAGTGGAGAGTACCCAGCAATGGTTACATGGATTTTACTGTGCTCAGCACTGAAACCCAAAATTTAAATAACAGAGCACGGACATTATTTGTGAATATGACTTTCRTAATTTCTTTACAAGACCAGGACAACAGATGGCAATGTGACCCTCAGCATAAGGCAGGGCATAGGATTGCTCTGAAGGGGCATTCCCTGGGAGGAATCTTGCTACCACTAGATTGCACTTTTTAGAAAAACAACCAGTTTAATGGCAATAAAGAATCTATCATCACATCTTGATGAAAGATTGTTTCAATTTTTGATTCAAGACGAGTTTCATGGAATAACAGAACCACATAATCATAGAATGATCTGGGTTGGAAAAGATCTTAAATATCATCTAATTCCAACTCCTTTGCCATGGGCAAGATATTTCCCACTAGACCAGGTTGGTCAGAGCTCCATCCAACCTAGCCTTGAACGATTCCAGGAACATGGCATCCACAACTTGTTTAGGCAACCTGTTCCAGTGCCTCAGCACACTCACAGTAAAGAATTTCTTCCTATTATTTAATCTAAATGTACTCTCTTTCAGCTTGAAGCCATTCCCCTTGTCCTGTCACTACATGCTCTTGTAAAAAGCCTCTCAACATCTTTCTTGTAGGCTCCCTTCAGGTACTGGAAGGYCATAATGAGGTCACCCCAAAGCCTTCTCTTCTCCAGGCTGAACAATCCCAATTCTCTCAGCYTTTCCTCACAGGAGAGGTGCTCTACTCTGCTGCCCACTGCYTGTAGTCATTCATGTCATGAACAGTCCACTGTTGGTTGTTCACAAACCTCACCAGAGTGGTGCTGCCTGCCAAGTCATGGCAAGGCGTGTTCTTTGCCTCCCTTCACACTTCCAGGAAGGCAATCAACAGAAGGGCAAGGCAGAAATGATGTATTAGCAACTTGATTTTGATGTTGTGTGCCAACACTGCATGAGACAAACTTAAAGATCAGAGGATGCCACATTTAGACGTRTTGTGAGTATATTTAAAATCTTATCCTGAAAAATACTAAAAAAGACCGATCCACACCAGAACTGGAAAGGATCTTTCAGTCTTGTGCAAAAGCATCCAATTTTTTTTTTCAACTTTCATTTGTAAGGACTGATCCAAGACCCACAGGAATAAATAGAAATAGGATTTCATCATGTTTTGAATCAGGTTGTCATCATGGAGTTACAATTACGAGGCTCCCAGCCACAAAGCTGCTGCTATTATTAGCTCTGCAATCTTGCTTTCTTGCCACCCCTATAGCATGCACAAATACTGCAAGATTTGGCAGCTCTTCCTCASCATAACAGCAAGTAGCATGGCAGCATTTTTCTCTGGTGCTTAATAATTCTCTTTCACAGATACAAACACATTCCCAGAATCTGGAAGTGCCAGATATTATAAACAATTAAAAGCTTAAAATGACTTCATACACAGCTCACAGAAAATGAACTTAAGCGAGAGGAAAACAATCATGAAAAGGCATTCATTATCACACAGTCCATCTAGGATCTGCCAAGAACCGATGAAAATATCTTCAGGCTGATGTTAGTCCAATGAAAATTGGATCCAACCTTTCTTCCTTTTTTATTTAATTTTTTTAAGAAGCAAAAGAGGGAGGGGAATGGAAAGAGACAGAAGGCTTGACAATAAAAATGCTTTCAACACTGACATTAAAGAAACCAAAGCTGCATGTGATCAATGTAGAGTATGATGATGACGAATACCTATAGTAGTATATTTGCAAGTGTCAGGGAAGAAGGAGCCTGTGTCTGTTTGCAGTTATATGGGATGGCTTGTCAGAAAGGAGGGAATTACTGTTCCTACCTTTTTAYTAAACATAGGATCAAGAGAATATGCAATAATGTCATTAAGTTCCTTCTAGTTTTACTGGCTACAACAGCAGAATTTCATTTCTGTTTCTGAAGAGGAATGAGTTTCTCTCCAGTAAATGCCCACATCCCTTCTGGGCACTGTCAAATATTTCTAGTTCTGATTAATCATCTGAAAATTCAAAGCAAACTAAGATTCAGAAGGTCCTGGCAGTGGGGCTGTAAAGGAGTGCTGGTACCAGGAGTGCTGCTGGTGCCAGCAAACCTCAGAGATCCCTGGGAGACGCACAGCCCAAGAGCCAACAAGTGCATGGGCACAGCCCTTCTGCTGCTGCAAGAAGCCTCTGTGCTGTGGGGAGTCATCACCCTGCCCTTCAGACAGAGCAGTACTTACTTACTTCCCAAAACCCAGATATCTGTGCACTTCATTAATAGACAAGTGCTTGGAAGAGACACAACTTCATCGTTTCATGAGCATCCAGGCTATCCAGATGAAGAGAGRAAACAAGGCTTTCAGTCCCTACAGAACAATATCTGGGCTAAATGTTACTGTCAGGAGCACTGTCAGCTTCAWCAGTGCTGAAGCTCTTCTTTGTGAMAGCTTGCTGTGTAGCCTAATCAGAAATTCTAGAAATACCAACTCAAATATYAGCGTTTCATTGTCTCACTRTTACTTATTTAGAAGTTCTGCACAACTCAAGGCTCTACTCCTCCATGTAAAACTCCTCATTCTAATTCATGTCTACAGGCTGTACTAGTATTGAGTGAAAAGGGAAAAGCTTTTACAAAAATACTATTGAAAATAAGACAGAATTATGTCTAAAGCAATTAGTGGAAATAATAAAGAAAACCTGCCTGATCTGCAAGAGATTCCCTGGCAGGTTTTGAAGCCTTAAGAGATGTCTCTGCCCCAAAATAGACTCTAAACCCTCAATAGTAAACTTAGACAACTGCACAACTGAAAACTAAAAACCACACTGGTCAACAGTTTGAATAGACACAATTACAGCACATTATAGCTCATTTGGCAACCTCCTTCCGTAACACAGAAAGTAAACACACAAAGAGTGCAAGAGAAATAGGGCAAAAGAAACCATGGAAACACATATATTGCTAAAGATATACTAGAACTTCATTATTCTGAGATGAAAAGTAGCCACTACAAGAAAATAGCTAATGTGCAGACAAGAGCTTTAGGGAAATTATGCTAGATCTGAGTGGTGGGATGTTATACCCCCTGAGAACTACTGTGTCCATCAAAATGCAAAATGCTCTGTAGGAACTTCTTGTTTCTAATAAATGAGGGGGAAAAGAATGTTTATGGGTTTTGACGGCCAAGTGTCAGCAGTTTCCAGCAGCAACTTTTATAAAATACTATTTTCATGTTTGTTTGGGGTTTATTTTTGCAATTTTTTCTTTCTTTTTTTAGCACATGGGGTGCTTTTCCAGCTGTGTGCAGACATTGGACACACTAACAGTTCATGTAGTGTCATCTTTTATTCCAGATCAACATACTACCTGCATTCTTGGGCAGACAACACTGCCTYGAAAACTGCTTCAAGGAGAGCCCAAGGCACAGCAGGAACTTGCCTCTCTGCCACCTAAATTACAACTCTACAAAACGTCATATAATCTGTACAGTGTKCCTTCTCAAGACTCAGAGTCTATTTCTCCAAGCTCCCTGTGGCTTGCTGCCATTTAATAAGTGTTTCCTGGAAGAAACCAGACAATTTGTGAGAGTCAAGGATTTGGRGTTTTTTTCCCTACCTCTAACTCAGACACAATTTCACCTGAGATCTGCAATGGATACAGAGGTTGTAGAGTTGAGAAAAGCAATGATGTGTTGAGGGAATAGTTAAATTGTATAATTTGCTTTCTTTGATTACATTTTAGACACTAGCCTACCAATAAGATAATTTCCTCTTRGCCAGTGTCAGCCAGTTCTTTTCATTCACTGTTTTTTCCTTCTGCTTTCACTTATCTGCTTTCTGTCATTAGGCTTACAGTGATTGACAGGTATTTTACTTTCCAAGAGAGGAATCAAATGTATTTTCAAATGTATTCAAATTAATCAGAGCTTACCAAGAGCTTACGAGTCATTCAGCAATCTTCGAATGCCCACGCACAAACCAATCCACACAAATACAATTCTCAGTGTTCCCAATGCACAAGGTTTTTGCAGCTCTTGAAATTATAAATTGAGAATTACATTCAGATGAAAGTTCCCTGCATAAATTGCCTAAGATAACATGAAGTCTTTATATGTCTCTCCCTCTGAGTTAACAGGCTTAAAGTTCAGCTATAATATTGAAGAAAATCAAACTAACCTGCAGCCCTGCATAGAAAGAAAATAAATCTTCTACCCAAGCAGGTGGCTCAGAATGGCTTCACAGCCATGCACAGCCAAGCACCCATTGCCACTCAACTGGTCTGTCCTTCCCCTGTTCAAGAGCTTGGATAACATTATGTGAGAAGGAAACAAACTATTAACAACTGAATGAGAATCAGCCACAGAAGAAGTACATTGCTTACCATTTCCCAAAGCAGCTGTCAAACCCTTTCAGCCCTAACTAACAGCCAGGAGCTTAAAATATCAAAGACAAGACAAGAGTTTACTGTAGTGAGGTGTTTCAGACCTTTCCATCACAASAGCTCCTCTAAACTCRCCGTTCCTAGGAACACACTGTCAGYTTCCCACAGTCCAGTTKCAGCTGGTGATGATGATAAGTGATGGACCTGTCAATTGTCAAARCTGATGGCTGCCTCCCATCTGCTAMACCATAGGTGAGCTAATWAAAATAGCCAAGGACTGACWGATCCCTCCAAGTAACTTCACAGRGAATTCTYTAGAACTCATTTTCTTGATTTCGCTTCAGGTATTTTAGTTCTGTGAAACCAGACACTTAGGTCCCATGGTGAATGCAGATTCAAATACCAGCAAGGGTCAGTGATTTCTATCTTATCAACATATTTCATTCACACCTCTCTAAGAGTTTTACAACAATTTCTCAATCCTCCCAATATGACCAATGCCATTATTTTTATTATTTACACAGCAACAATGCTTAGGGCTGTATTAAGCTTTCAGTTTATACACACACAGAGCAAAATGCCATTATTCAATGAGGTAAAATGGTCTGTTTCATGGGGAGACATCACAGGCCCAGTACATATTGCAGTGTATCATGTCAGTCACACAAGTATTTATCAGCAGTTGAATTGTTGCTTGTGCAAGACATCCCCTTCTGATACAATTGGTGAGAGTTCACCCTTACAAGTCTCAGATAAGAGACCCTCAACACAATTTGTCAAGAGAGGTGTGATTTCAGAGATGCCTAACTTGAACAAACTTAAAACTTCATTAATTTCTCCAAAGAAAATCCYTGCTGTAGAATAGGAAAACCAGGATAATTCAGCCAGAGAGCATTGCTTTTTCACAAGCAGACTAAACCCCTCATTTTTAAAACATTTACCATCATCTGTATTCAAAAAAATGACGTTAGATCTGAATATTGAAAACCTCTACACACCTTTTACCAGGAGCAGTAAGAACCACAAACTCCAGACTCCCTGTGACCATCAAATCTGAGTCTAAAATCTGCCTTTGATGCAGCCTTGTTTATATCCCCCCTGTCGCTCTTACACAGATATGGGCATTCACAATGGTTCGTTCATCCCCATATGCCTTTCCATTCATAAATTCAGGCTGCATTTGCAGCCACTTTTGTTAAAAGGTTTTGTTTAGAAAAAATGTATGCTTGCATCTGACTCCTGGACACCACGGTCACGGTTTTGTCTATCTTAAGTAGTTGAGAGTACTCAGAGACAGCAGAAAGCAAAGTCCGTGCTCCCCTCTGACAAAAGGATTTGAATGTCCCTCTCAGGAGCATGTCTCTAGTCACCACATTATGGGGACAAAAACTCAGWTCAAATGCCAAAGTGCACGAAGACATTGTGAGGAAAGCCCTCCCTCCCMTTCCCTCCCTTGCCAGCCCTTTGCACTGTGATGAGGTGACTGTGATGAGATGCCCACCCACTGCAAACATGATACRGGTCAGGATGGCTCAGGTTACCTCAGGGAAAGCTGTTCCAGAGACATTCAGGGCCAGTGTTTCCAACAGGATGAAGGAAGTTCTGCTTTTAAAAGCATGAATTGGAACTGAGGTCCCCCAGCTTCCCTCGGGCAGGTGACAGGACTGGTTGTCCCATCTGGAGACACAGGCCCTTGCCAAGAGGTGGGACCCCACATTCTGGCCCCTGCTTCAGCAAATGATGCCACCACTGATTCAAAAGAGAAAGTCTTAGCAGGAGAGACGATGACACCTAATCTCAGAACCCCTCTGGGATAGCAGTTTTAGCACTCTTCATCTTCTCAAATCAGTGAAAAAAATAAACTTCCTCAACCTGAAAATTATCCCGGTTCTATAGAAAAGTCCCCTTCTTCTGCTCTGCAACTCTAACTCTTCATTTCCCTGAACTAAAGTTTAATTTCATCTTACAGAGAGCTTTTCATTTAAGCTTCCTCCTCTTCTCCTGTTTTTCCACTTCACTGAGACAATGCAAAACATTTAATTTTCATTTGAGAGGCAGGCAGGTTTGAAGAGTTCAGCTGTAGCTTAAGTGAGGCAGAGCACACACTGTACACTGACATGGTTACATGCTTTTAAGTGATCAATAAAACATTGATTGCTTAACTATTATGCCATCTCTACATCTTCCATGTTCTAATGTCACATTGGACTAAATTTAAATACCTCAGGTGACATCTCCTTGCTTCCTCCCAAGGAGCACTGTAAAATCAATTTTATCCTTGATTCCTTGTTCTGAGATAAGAGAGAGACGCGACACAGAGCTCGCCCTTGAGCAAACTGCTTCTCTTCCACTGGTAGTACTGGGACATTAAACTTTAACCTCTAAGCATCATTGAAATGAGACGCATTTTGAGTTTCAGAGATGTACTAGTATCCAGGAGAAGCCACCACCAAAGCCATATCTCAGATTAGGAATGCAGTGAAGCTTTGTAATCTCGGTTTAACACCCCCACACACTGCATCACAGGGTCTTTAGTTCCTCATGTGCATTTATGGTTTCTATTTACATAGCATAATCTTCTTATTTTCAAAAGAACAGAGGATGTTTCAAGGAGCTTGTCATATTATGKTTTTTTACCCATTTTCTAATCTGATCTTTCCCATGAACTGATTCTTATCCCAAGTGAAGAAATGCAAGACACCGTCATCCTGATCAGAAATAAAGTCTGTGAGCAGCACACTGTACTCTCCCTTTCCTGGAAACAGGAAGAAYTGCAGCCATGGAGAGGTTGGAGAAACTGCTGGAAGTCAGGTGGCTTTCATTTGCCCCAGACCCACGGCAGGTGCTGTGACCTTCTGCTTTGTCACCATCATGCTGTGAAGTTGTGCTTGAGGAGAGGAAGTGAAGGTTTGCCATATCAATCATACAATTTCGGGAACATAACCAGGGCCTCAGGCACTTGAGATCCAGTTGGGAACAATTCCCAATGCAAATCATAGCCTAAGAGCAGACATTTCAATGGTGCTGTAAAGTTTTTCTGACAATGATTGTGCAATTGATTTACAATGTAAAAATTTATTTAATTGCTCAGAATTAAGCAAACAAAGCCAAAAATCCTGCTTTTCCTGTCTCCATAAGAGCTCTTCGCTCCTTTCTGCTCTTTCCTATGCCTTTGTAAGAGATCTAATMTGCAAGAATTACTAGTCCCAAAACTCACTTAAATTTGTCCGGGTGAAAAGATGGATGATCCTATACCACAGGCACAGGCTGAGACATTAAAAATATATATCACGAAAAGGAAACTATTTCCTTAGCAACTGAAAAGTGCAGCAGGCACTTCAGCATTTAAGTACATGTAGAAATAATATCAGACTCCATAAAGAGAGTATTTCAATGTAGTGGAAATAGTAATTTAATGGAAAATGCTATTTTGAGATTTAAAAAAGCCAAAAATGGTGTATCCAAAATAACGTTAATCATGGATCTGAACTCAAGCAAAGACAATAGCAGATATGGCCCAGTGTATCCCTCTAAATCTGAGTAAACAATGCTTAGATCGACCTGTTTTGTGTTCATACCTGACAAAGACACAGCTGGACAATCTAACAGAGAGCTCAGAGAAAATAAAAGTGTTTGCACAAACAGAAAACCGTGCTGAAGAATCTCTTCCTGACATTGTTTTCAACTAAGAGGTTACAATCCTTGAAACACAAAGCAGTCATCATTATGTAACCAGCAACTAAAAGCTGGATTTTGGCAACAGCTTCATCATYCCACAGAAATGAAAAGTGCTCTTAATTTTTCACATAATGACATCCTAATCAAATGAACTGCTTTTAAGACCATCTCCCTTACTGCATAATAACCCCATTTCTCATGGGAACTCATCTACCAGTTAGGATTTGCCACCTAACTTCTCTGCACCCACTTCCCTGCTGCAGTCACAACTCGAGAGCAGGTGGACCCGAGCCATCGTCCTGTCATTCTAATCACGGGGGCTGGGAAAGACTAACAGATTTTAGARGACTCAGAGGCTTGTCAAAGATACATCTCATCCTCCACCCCTGCTGTCCTCTCAAATGCCCCTGAACTCTCCCAACATGCATCTTTATCAYCACTCTGCCCACGGCATAGATTTATATCAGGCTTTATCTGGCTCTGTGCTGCTGATTGCACAGGGGCCTCGCTGCAGAGGTTTTGGCACCAGATTCATAAAAAGAAGCCACAGTGCTTTCAGACTTCCAGCAGGTTTTCCAAAAGTCCACAGGACAAAACATTTTATCTTGAGATGAAACATCACAGTTCCTACAACTCCTGGCATGGGGACTCCATGCTGACCCTGCTGAAGCAAGCCTAAGGCACATGCACACACCCAGGCTACTCTGCACAAAGCAGGTTTGCATGCTTTTAATTTATCCATTTCCCAGCATTTGGAGCTACTATTGTATACTAAGTAAAATSTACAGAAACTTTCAAGATGCGACTTCCAACCCTTCCTTCCTGATTTTTATCTAAAAAATCAGTCTATTTGCTGGACTTTCTAGCAAATACTTGATGCAAAGGCACAGAAGGAGCAAAGAGACGGTGCATTCATTACACCAGCACACTGGCAAATTTGCTTCATATTCAGATGGAAACCATTTGGCTCAGAAGCATCATTGCATAGTAAATCAGCTGCAATTTCCATTATTCTCATTGTGCTATAGGGGCATCCAGCCCAAAACGCCTGTTTGGCTSAAGTGGATGGAACCACCAGACAACTGCTGGATCCAGCTCTTGTTCTTTAGTGACAGAAGGCTCTAGAAAATGCTGTCAAGGAGGGCATTGCAATGCTGGCAGAGATCATTTCATCTCCCTATACTCCAAAACCTGCTCACTTATAATTTGGATCTGATGCCAGCTCTCAGGACAAGTCCTCCTGGCAGGATGCCAGGGCTGGAGCATCTCTTGATGTGCTGCAGGCTTTCATTACATGGAAAAGCTGTCCTCCAGCTCAGTGGTGGGTAATGAGCCGCCCCACTGTGTTCCTCACCTGGGTGTCTGTCCCCATCCTCAGAGCCTCACAACCAGCCAAAAACAGAGGGTTTTAACAGARGGTTAAAAACATTAACATGCAGGGCAGGTGTGGCATCCTCATTGCAGGGCAACATGGAGAGGGGAAGACAACATGTCCAAGTGCTCTCACTGCCTCCAAAAAGTGTCTGAGAAGAGTAAATACACTGCCTGCCTTTGCTCTCTCAAAGCCAGGTCTTGCACCAAAGAAGACCAAAAATTAAAATATTTGCCAACAGCCCTCTTCTCTCTTTCTCTGCTCCCCAAAGATCAGCAACAGAACAGGCAGGGCACAAAAATCCTTTTCCAGCACACAAAGCTGAACCCACAAAACCCCTCGCTCATGCACAGACAGTAGGGAGTGCTGGATATCACCACTTTCACCTGCAGCTCATTTATCTCTAACACAGTGTCAGGCCCTAAACGTCTTAGACGATTTTTGAAAAATAAAATAATTAAAATAAATATCTTTGACCTCTCAAATCCTAGAAGGCACCTGGGAAAATTTGTCAGCAATGTCCTGTGCTGCTGGACATGGGCACTGGGAGGAGCAGGTGCTGCCTGGACGAGTGCAGTGAGCCGGGGTGGGAGGTCTGCTGGCAGATGTTTAGACCTTGGCTGCACATGAGCTCAGCTGCTAACAGGCTGAGAAAGGTGCAATAACTTCCCCAGCAGCTCCAAGCTATAAAGGATGTTTCAGTTGTGATGTTGGACTAAATGAAAACACCCTTTGAACAAGTGGTGCTCAGGAATCTTTTCAATTTTATTTGCAAATTTACTTTTTCTCTCCCTCAATCAATCTGTCTTACCTGGTTAGAAAAAGCCCAATCCAGCTGCTATTAGATATTTCTCTAACAGGAGAGTTTGCCAGATCTGGCATTTGAAACAGATTTTGTCTTTAGTATTCCTTTTACTTAGCATTTGCTGTTCCATACTTGACTTCTTAGGAAATGTGGTTTATTAATAAAGAGGATTATTTCTAGAACATTAGTTTGCATTAAACCAGCTAAAATTCAAACTGCTGCTCTTCAAAATCACCGTCCTTGAAATACTATAAATTGAAAAGCTGTTGCTTCAGTAACTCATGCAGTTTTTTAGCATTTATCTTAAATATGACTACGTATCATCACCTGTTCTGCAGCCCAGCTGCCCCCAGCTCACTGTCTGGAACATAGTTTGCTAAGAGTTAAAACAGTATATTTTGATTTTTCTTGCTTTGCTTTTTTTTTTTTTTTTTAATTCATTTATAGCATCTGCATTCAACCATCCTATCTTGTTCAGGTGCAGTGGTGATTAAAGGAAGATCCTTTTAACTTTGTTATTGGAACTCCTCCCCTGTGAGAGGCCCAGGTTTGCTGCTAAAGGATGTGGTGCTGCCCATGAACAGCTGGCTGCCGGCTGCTGCTCTAATGTGCAGACCCAGAAGGACTCAGCAGAGGCACAGAATGCTGCCATCACTCCCTGTTAGCTGAGTCACTTTACTTCACAGGGCATATTGGAACTCATCAGCACACAAACCACATCTTTGCCCATCTGAAGAAAAGAGGATTCCCCAGTGGGAAGACAGGAGTTTCTCTGTCTTAATAAACATTGGGCATCATATTGCATTTAATTATATTCTTAAATACATCATTTGCTGGATACATCTACCATATCAAAGCTTTGAAGAAGCAGTCATCAGGCAGACAAGATGATTCAGATAAAGAGGAGAATACTTTTGGCCTGTACCTTGGGGGCAGGGAGAATCTAGGCTCATCTCTGCAYCCCATCCAGCTCTGAAAACACTTGGTCTTTGTGCCTGCATTGGTTAGTGAAACTGCATCTTGCCAAACGATCTCCAGTACTGATGCTAAAGCAGCAAGTCACTCTCGACTGCCCGAGAATTTCCAAGTCATTTACATGCTGCAATACAATATTCTGTTCTTGTTTTCAGAGAGGCTTCTTCACATTCAAACCTGTTCAAGGACAAACCCACAGCAAGCAAATACTGACAGCAAAGCAGTGCTGAGACACCCCAAAATTTGTTGTTGCTGCTGGCTTTGTAGTTGGTTCTATTTTTCACAGTGTCAGAGGCTGAGCTACCCCATTAGTGCTGCATCCAGGACGTCAGCTGGGCTCACAACCCCAAACGGCAAGCAGGGCAAGGAAGCAGTGCAGGGACTCTGCTGCCAGGTTCCTGCAGCAATTCACTGACCAATCACCACAGCTCAGATGTGAACCTCTGCTCAACCCCAACAAAATGGGAGTATGATGGCAAGGCTGCTCAGTATGACGGCAATGGTACCTCAGGAGACACAAAGAAGCCTTCTGAACTGCATGAAAACATTTTGATGGCTGTGGTGACACCTGCCAAAGAGATGAAATCAAACTCCAAACAGACCACATCATCCTTTCTCTACACACAGACCATTAATTCTCCTAGCTGCAGTCTGGTGTAACGATGTCATATCTATTTTATAGAAAGGGAACAAAGGACAGAAGAAAATAAATTATTTCTTAAAGGCCGCTAGAGACATATTTTTGCAGAGCAGAAATGTGGACTAGTATCTCCCAAGTCTCATATTGGCACACTACACAGAGGTTGCTCTAAGTCCTGCAGGCTTGGACTAAGATATCAGAAACTTTCTAAGACACCAGACATTTACTGATAGCARGCACTGCAGAGGTCCTGCAGGACCTGAGTGCTGCATAGTGTCTACACACTGAGGCACTGATGGGATGATTCAGCTACACCTCACTGGGTTTGTAGATAGCCACATACACAGGATTTAAACTCAGAAGGCTTCTGGCTAACCAAAACGCCTCCAAACACAGCCCCAATTCACACACCAAATGCCCAAGTGGAATATTGACTGGCCTATGTCCTCACTTTGACTGCAGGAACAAATCTGGCAGCAAATTTGCAAATGCATCATACACTGCATTGAGATGTGTTTTGCTTGTAAGGGGAGCAGCACTCAGATACTTCAGACTCCCTGTGGCTGATGGCAGCATCTCATCTATTTTTGGTTTTTGCTAATCTGCCCTGGCCAAAGGCACAAGGGTCAGGAGCCAGGACTGAGCTGTGCTTGCTGCTGGGAAGGTCACGCACTCCTGGGCAGTGCAGGATGCAATGGGAAAATTCATCAACTCTGATGGGGCCATTGTTYCAACCAGGTCTTTTAAAGTCAGATGGTTATAAAAGGAGACCTAAATGCCTCAATAGGTGAGGGTGACAGTTCTAGTTTCTCCTTAAAGTTCTCAAAGCTGAGATAGGATCTGCACTATGCTGCATGTCTTCCCTCTTCCCACACATCACTGCCAGACTGAGCCCTAAATTTTGTGTCTAACTAAGCTGATGGCACTCTCTGAGCAGTGGCAGTTTCAGGCAACAAGCAGATGTCACWGTGCCTCTAACATATTGGTGGACATAGCTTTAAAGCATCATGATTTTGCTGAAAACATCTCCAGTTTGTAACAGTATTACAAAACGAACAAGTAGAATACAGACAAAGTCCAGTGTTTAACAGATAATAAATTCTGCTTCATAGCACCCAGGCAATATGTCACAAGCAAAAGGCTCAGAAAATCAAAGCCTGGCCTTAGCTGAAGGACCATCTATACCATTTAATTTCCTGCCCACTTTTTACATATTCTGTAAATACCTGGCAACTGAAATGTCTTCTGCACTCTGTCATATACAGGAAATGGTCCCAGAATCAACACAAAAATAACTGAAAAAAACCCACCAAAACTACAAATAATTCGACTGAAGTGTCATTTTTTTTACAGGAGTTTTGCTACTGAGCATACTTAAACCCCTCCACAGGACAATTGCAGCATWTTTCTTAAATTTTTAGGTCTTCTCTCCCTATCTAAAGAGATCCTTTTTTAAGACTGATTTAAGACTGATMTAGATTTAAATCCAGCTATAGTGTCTAGGTAATAAAGATGTTTGGGTGTGTTCTGGGAGCAGTCACTGTCCTACTCACAYAAGGCTCCAAATTCAAAAGTTCCCACTGATGTAATGACATTGAGGGGGAAGACAAAAGGTGTATGTGAACTCCTTCATTCGAACCGGAAAAGTAAGCAATGTCAAAAAAGCAATCTTCCTGCACACATAAGAATCAGTAAAAAATCCAAGTAAAATACATACTTGAGGATTTGATTCAAATTTATAAACAACAGCAGTAAATGTCACCTTTTTTGCAGCTGTTTACTATTTAATTTTTTTATTTTTTTTACTATTGATCTAGGCTGTGGATTAAGCATCAGTCTCTCACCCAGCATCTGTCCACTTCAATGTCACCTTTTATCYGGGAATCTTAAGTATATTCAACTTTGTAACAGCTTCTGAGGCAAGAAAAACACTSCTTTTGCTGCCTGACTGGAGAGTAAAGGGAGTGAATAATCAGCYTACCCTTTAAACTAGATGCCTACAGTAGAAAGAAAAGCAATTCTTGTTTTCCCAGCAATACAGGATGTTCATTGTAAGAATAATGTTCAAAGGAGTCAGATATGCTTGCAGAACAGTTAAAGATAGTGCACTGAATTAGTGGTGTAGTAAATAAAATACTTGGACTCGTGTAATACAACAGGGGTAAGAGGTCCCTAGTTCTAGTTCACTGTGATGGGCTGCTTTCTGGCAGAACCAAAGACATGGTGGTAAAACATCAAAGTGCTACCATTATCATGGAAAAGTTACTTTAACCAAGGGCATTAATTTAACCATGCTCTACCAGACCTATGTACAGATAAAATAATTCACATCAGCTAATGCAAATCAAATCTACTCCCACAATGGTGTGCAGGCSCCAGGAATTTCCATTACTGTAAAGRAGCTCATACTGCAARGTTAAATTACTCAAGTAGAAAATATTGCATCTATAAAGTCTGTAATTCCAGAGATCATAGAATGATTTGGTTTGGAAGGGGTCTTTAAAGGCCATCTACTTCCAAAGTCCTTGCTGTGGGCAAGAACACCTTCCACTAGACCAGGTGTGTTGGTTTTGCTTGACCTGGTTTTTGGTAGTGGCGGGGGGGAACAAAGATGGATCCTGTGAGAAGCTTCTGGAGGCTTCCACCAGGTCCAGCAGAGCTGATTCCTGATGGCTCTGAAGATGGACATGCCACTGGCCAAGGCTGGGCCAATTAGAGATGGTGGTTACGCCTCAGTGATAACATATTTAAAAAGAAATTCAAAACAAAGATGCACTCAGGTTTTTTTTTTAGCCAGAGAAGAGGAGGAGGTGAGWATGTGTGAGGAACAACATGGAGACACCAAGGTCAGTGGAGAAGGAGGGGGAGCAGGTGCTCCAGGCACTGGAGCTGAGATTCCTCTGCAGGCTGCGGTGATGACCATGGTGGAGCCACTGTGCCCCTGCAGCCCATGGGGCCCACGGGGGATGCAGAGATCCACCCACAGCCCATGGG
>NW_026623280.1:139756-158051 GCF_030028575.1 Malurus melanocephalus
CACCCTGTTCCCTGCACTGTCAGTGGGAAGGAGGGAGGGGTTGGCAGGAAGAACAATGTCTTAAGGGCTTATTTTACTTCTCATTATCCTCCTCTGACTCTGTTAGTAATGAATTCACAGTATAACTCCAAGGTGAGCCTGTTTTCCTTCTCAGAATGTTTTTTTTCCTGGTCCTTATCTTGACTCATGATGCCTTCGTTTATTTTTCTTTCTTTTCTCTCTCCTCTCTCCAGCTGTAGCAGCAGAGAGCAAGTGAGTGTCTGTCGTGAGTGCCTGGCATTTGGCCAGGGTCAAAATGTGATACCAGGTTACTCAGAGTCCCATCCAACCTGACCTTCAAAATTCAGGGGATGGGGCATCTACAGCTTCTCTGGTCAGCCTGTTTTAGTGCCTCACAGTGAAGAATTTCTTCCTAATGTCTAATCTAAACTTACMATCTTTCAGGTTGAGGCCATTGCCCTCTGTCCTATCACTACCTTCCCTTTTTAAAAGTCCCTTTCCAGCTACTGGAATGTGCTCAAAGGTCTCTCCAGAGCCTTCTCTTCTCCAGACTGAACAATCCTATTCCTCTCAGCCTGTCTGCACAGGAGAGATGTTTCAGTACTCTAATCTTTGTGGCTCTGGACTCATTCCAACAGGTCCAAGGCCCTCCTGTGTTGGAGGTCCCAGAGCTGCAAGCATTATCATTCAATCACCAGAAAATGATACTTCAGCTTCTGAGTGCTGGGGCATGCCAGCAATTTCAAAATCAAAACCAGTTTGATTTAAAAGCCTTAATAAACTTAAACAGCTAAATTCTCAATGGAGCTGAACACCCTCTACCTCCCCATAGCTCAGTGGCTACACAGAGTGCTCAGCATTGGCCTTAAGCAGCTTCTCAGCCTCTGGACCCCCCCAGGCATCCCCCCCTCATCCACACATGCAGGCAGGCTCAGAAATTGCACTGGGGCGAGGCTCAGGCAGACCTGCAACGTTAAGGAACCTCAAAGCTCTGGCTGCTCTGACAACTCTTGTGTCTGCCACGTTTCTCATGAAAGCCCTGCCCTCCAGCCCAGGGCTCCTGTATCGATGAGCAGCGCTGAGCTCACCAGGGGCTATTTTTCACAAGGCTTTGCACGACCCGTTTATCAGCAAGCAGCATCCAAACCCTGCTCAGCCAACAGTCATTTCCTCATGGACATTCCTCGTTGCAGTAGCTTTATCCTTTCCAAAGATTAATGAATTCCCCTTTGCAGTGCCCTGTGACATTTTACTATGCATTTACCCACAGAAGAAGGATTGCACATCTCCTCCTAGTACGTACTCACGCTTTATAATCAAGCCAGATCGTTTCTGTARTATCAATACCTGCAGTTCATCCTTTAACTTAAATCAATACAGATCAAAATAGGTTATGACTTCTACGCAAAAAAATAAAAAAGGTTTGAGACAGTCTGCGAACAGCTGTATGGATTTTGTTGAGCCTGAAGGATGACTTTGTCGAAAGTGTGGAAAGTTGCACATTTTCAAATACTCAGAAAAGGATGGAAATGTCATCAGCTAGTGTCAGTGCAAGTGCATCTCTCAGGAACTAAGAAAGATTGGGGAAAGTAAGTAGGATTGGGGAAATGCTTAAAGCATACTGCAAAGCAACATTCACAGATACCTCAATGCATACTGCTTTATATACATAAGTAAGAAGTTAGGGAGAAACCATCAAACTATTCTGTGATCTGCCTTCCTGTAAGATAGGTGTGTTTCTTTTTTATAGGCAGCTCTTTAAGAAAAAGCCAAATATGAGGAAGAAAGAGCAGTTGGAAGAAAAGGATTTCCTGAGAATAAGAAATCTATCTTCAAGAAATCTTAAAAATATCCAAAAGAAATAAAGCTGTATGCACACTGACTATTTTTTTTTTTTAGTAATAAGAACCAGCCCTTGAAAATAAAATAATTTTTAAAACATTCTCCAAAACCTTTGCATGTTAGGGCAGCAGAAATTTTCCTTAAGTCTAAGGAAAACCGAGACAGAGCATAGCTATTACTCAAGAAAATGTGGCTTCCGAAATGTCTGGTTTACCAGTTGGATACATTTACATTGAAGAATGTTAAAAGCCCTGTGCAATGGAACAGAAACATAAGAGGCATGAGTCAGCAATAGGACAGGATCATCTTTCTTTTGATTTAAAAGAGCTTGAAGAAACTCTGAAACATAGAAGCATTCAGATGTAAGCAATTTGAGGAAGATTATAATTTTTTCAATGTATACGGTGGGGACTGCCTGGACAGAATTAATAGATGTTTTGCAAAAGCCCTGCAGTCATAGTAGGATGATTCATGCTACATTGTTCTTATACAGCATATGTGTATGGAAATCTGTAGATCATATTTAAATGCTACAATATATTCACACTGTATGCAAGATTTCATGGGATCAGAGCAAGAAAGCTTTCCTACACTGAAAAAATGTAATTTGYATTTTATTTTAATACAAAGGATACCAAGCAGAGAATGGTCTGAAATGCCCATACTGTGTAAAGGCACCCTCACCCTGAAAAGAAGGAATTGTCAGCTTTCCAACAGGTATCTGCTGTAACTCTGCAYTGTGGGGATGAGATGTCTTGGCTAATGGGGATTTCATCCAAAAAAGGCAGYAAGACACCACTGAACTCCAGTAAGGAGCGACTTCTACTGCTGATGACAGGATWATGTAAGAATATCCTGGACAGATAATTTTTTGACAAAAAACTCACAGTTAATTTTTTTTAGTCACATAACCATGTGGAAAAACCGTAGTCAGCTCATGCCAGCTAGTACAAACAGGCCAGACTTCTGAGATTGGCCACACAGAACCACGGTTTCCTCAGCCTCCAGACTCGTACTACCACCAGTGGCATTCAGAGAATCAYAGAGTCAYRGAACAGTTTGGGTCAGAAATGGCCTTTAAAGGTCATCCAGTCTGACCCTTCTGCAATGTGCAGGGACATCTTCAACTAGATCAGGTTGCTTAGAGACCCATCCAATCTGATCTTGCATTTTTCCAGGGATGGGGCATCTGCCATCTCTGTGGGAAACTTGTGCTAGTGCCTCACCACCCTGAYTGTAAAAATTTTCTTCCTTATCTCTAGTCTGAATCTACCTTAGTTTAGTTTAAAGCTATTAATACATGTCCTGTTGCTACAGGCCCTACTACAATATCTGTCCCCATTTTATAAACCCTCATTCATATTCTCCTATCCTTATTTTTAAGAAAACACAGTTGGAACATGTCTGTGAAGCATCACAACTTGATTGTGATGTTCCTAAAACAAAATTGTAAGGTGGGCATGGAGTGGAAGCCAAGCTTCTTAAGCCAGAGTGAAATTAAATGTRTGACAAAATGGCTGAAGCGATGTATCTAATCCTCAACCTATCAAGATGGCAAGTTAATTGTTTGGTGCATTAGAATTACATTTTCAGAAGTCTATTCAATACTTTACAGATGCCATTGCTGCTTTGTTTTGTTTTTCCTGCTAGAGTGGAATCAGTTATCTCATACATTTTTAATTTTTCTAAAACATAACTTATTCTCCATTGCTTCAATCACCCTTTACAATGAAAATTTTAGAGGAGATCATTTTGCCCTGGCTTCACTTTTATTCTGTGGGAAGGATGAGGATGCTGAAAAAGGGCTTATAAACCTGTTGTCAGCAGAGCAGGGGCTCCTCTGACAGTGCTGTGACAGTGCTGTGACAGAAGCTACAGACTGCCTTCCTGCATGGCCACTTGCATTAAGAAAACCACTCTGCACCCAAAACTCTGTGAAGGACACAATGCTGCTACAGGTGGAACAAGGATTGAGAGGTTACCATGACAGAGGCAGGACAATAGGCTTGCTAAATTTCACTATGGGTCATTCCTGCCCTTTAACTACCCAATTTAGGGGGGCCAAGACCCCRGTCACATCCTTCAGAGTGCAAATTCAGCATAGCTTCACTGAAGTTACTGGAATTGTCTAAAAAGAAAAGCAGGAATCTAATAACTGAAATCCATGCTTTCAGCAGCAAGAACAAAAGTATACAAAAATCTATGAATGAAAAAAAAATTGAGTCATTTTGGAAGATATTCAACACTTTTCTCACTTCAGAGCTTGGCATCATCATCCTTCTCTAACCAATTTCCCTTAAGGATTTACACAATATTTTTTGTGATCACAAATATAAATGCTACAAAATATCTTTAAAGCTTTAGTTGAAGTAACTTGCACAGCACACTGGAATTGGGAGGCCAAGTGCTACAAGCAGCCGTAGTTAGAGCCCCACTGGAGTTCCTAGGACACCTGRGACCCAGCACTTACAGGAGTAAGTTCCCTACAAGTCACTGGCACGTCTGTTGAAGTGCTACATACCTTTATAGCATAAGGTTTTAAAGGAAAAAAAGGGGTTGCAACAAATTAAAAGATTAAAAATTTCAAGTATCTGACAGCATCTTACAGCAATGTTCAAAAGTTGCCTCCATGCAGTCATTATYCTGCCTTTATTCACTGACCCACATCACTTCCTTACTGTGCTGGATGTTAAAACCAATGAGAGCACAGCCTTTTCATATTCACATTTTGTTCAGTCTGAATCTTTAAATGTCCCTATTTTACTATTCAAGATAAGTATAAAAGTCCTACTGAATAGCAGTGAACAAATGAGTAATATTACTGCCTATTGGATTAATCTTTATCTTCCTCACCTGAGGGATGCTTTAAAGCATCAATCTAAGCTCAGACCTGCAGAGCCAACCTGATACAAATTTAATGCACTAAGGYTAGGGCAAGTATGCAGCCCAAGCCTKCATTTTGGAGAGATGTAACTCTGGGGAGTGAGAATTAGTCAGGAACCCACCTTACCCATCACTATTCTATCCTGCCTTTAAAATCYTATCAAAGCTGGTGAGGAAGGCAAGTGTGTGCCCACACGTGATGCTCTGTGTCTCTTTCCCCATTCTAGAAGAGAGCTCTTTTGAGCTGGGCTGCTCCAAAGTGTGGATCTGGACGTTCAAAATTTGGATGAGTTTCTCTAGAGTTTTTAGAAGTGCAGACAGTGAGGGCTTTTGTTTTGTTGGGGTTAATTTATCTCTGTAAATCAGGCCCAAAACCAAAATACAGCACTAGAGAGGCGTATGGATTTATGATGTGCTTGTGGCTTGACAATCCAAAGGACCAAATTAAGACACTTCTCCCAGACACAACATTGGATTTCCTATGGCATAGACAAAGACTTATTCCACTCTTGTTCTGGTGACTCAGGACAGTACAATGCCAATTTTCTTCATTTCAATGCTCTGGCATTAAAGCARGTAAAAGATACCGCTCAGGCTCAATAAACTGGGAAATACAGGCCTTATTGCTCATCCTTATGAGATGAGCACAAAGGGTACAACTTTTCAACCTTTTTTTATAACACTGCATTTGTTCAATTGCTGCTGAAAAAAACCCTCTCGTGTTTAAACTAGCAGATGTTTTTTGCATGATTTGTCCTCAGTTCACACATAAGACACAAGAAACGCAATTGCAAAAAAAAAAAAAACTGTCTAGGACAGAGCAAAGTGAAGGGACATCACAATTGAAACAACAAGATTATGCCTTGCGTGCATGACCCTTGTGTAAAAATACTTCATTCGCTTCTGCACAATGCTACCCTATAAAAAGGTCAGATCTACTGTATTACCAACCTATAAATAATTCAGGGTTATAAAGCTTCTTATCTGATGTTGAAAATGCAGAGGGCACACAAGAGTGCTTTTTGAATAAAGTCTTCATAAACCTTGCAGAKCAGAGAATATTAAACTGTGCTGCCTTTACCACAACCCCGACGAACGGTGCGCTATTCCCTCAGCCTGCMAGGGCAGCTCTCTGGGATTTCTTGCACAAGGTCCCAGTGAAGATGCTCTGCAAAGCCATTCAGCCACACGAGCTCCTGGCTCACAGGCTGAGGGCACAGCCTAGGCTGGGATCAAAAGCCAGAGAGAAACATTGGATTTGCCGGGGACTCTTTCACACCCAACCTTGTACCAGCACAAAAAAAAAGCTGACGCTTTCCACAATGAGGTTTACTCTTAATGCTCTGGAGAGAAAGATGTACTTTCTGTCATCACAGTGCAGACACAGATATTTATCAGAAATCAGGCTAATAATAACTCCATAGGTCCATACTCTAAACCCATACACTGCTGCACCTGAAACTGAAATGTGAATACATTCTACTGGCAGCTCTGATGCCACTATCCATACATTGCAATTTTCATGTAATGTTGGAATTGCTTTCRCTACTTCACTTAGTGGAGAAATTTTAAAGAGCAGCATCAGAATTTTTGTTTTCATAACCATTCCAAATATTTTAGCTAATGGTTTTTCAATTTGTCGAAGAAGACGTGATGTTAAATACCAAAAGACCAAGCCATTTTAAGGTGTCATATTCTGAAAATTACTAACAAGAATTAAATAATCTTTCTTAAATAATCTTCCTTAAATAATCTTTCTTTTTTTCCTTACTTGTGACTTAAAAAAATTCATTCTGCTTGTGTATAAAATAAAGAATGAAGGAGATGGCTTTGACAATGACCGGACTTTATTAGCCAAATCAAAGCTAATTGCTTTTCTTTCTAGATGATACTTTAAAATATTTGCAATGAATCTGTTTGAACTATTTTTCCTCTTTATATATTTTCCCTACTGTTTTTATGGGTTAAAAAAAAATGCTTCAAAATTAAACATCTGTTTCACCTTAAAGCATACAATCTGTCCATTGTTTCCTATGAAAAACAGCAATTATATCGATTTTCCAGGTTTTTTTTTCCTTCTCTGCAGTGGAAAATTGAAAATTACTCCAGTATGCTTAGACCTTAGCATAGACTTGTATGGCCCAGCTGGCAATTTTGTAGRCCACAGTGATTCTTTGGGATTTTTTTCTATCTGTGCAACTACCTTTTCCCCAGAGGAGATTGGGAACAGCTACAGGGTACGACTGCTCATCCCTGACAGGTGACTGTGTCTGTACCTACACCCCAAAYTACAGTCACACATCCACTTCGATGGCAGACATGGGGTTCTGCTGTACTTGAGTTGCAGCCCAGACTGAAAAACACACCAGCAGGAATATGGGGGGAGATGGAGGGGAACCATCTCAAACAACTCATGGGGATGGATCTGCAATATTTTTATATGAATATGCCACTATCATGACTGTTTAAATATCTGCTGTGTGCTCTACAGCCATGCAAAAATAAAAATCCTTRGCTGCAAAGAAGGCATTCTGTCCTGTGCTGTACAGCTACCACACAGAGATYACCGAATTTGAATTGCCTCCTTATGCCTTTGAGCACATGTGTAGAGAAATGAACTACCTGCCCACACCGAAACAGGGCCAAAACATGAGGGAGCCAATCCCTGCCTCCTGCTTTGATGAACCAGCTACTCAACACAACGGGGGAAAACCCCACTAGTCAGAACGGGTAACAAATGCAATGCTTCTCCCRGAGGCTGCAAATTACAGTCTTCTTGGAAAAAAAGCGGAGAAGTGACTATTTTTTTTTTTTATGGAAATCCTTTCTAAGGTGCTGTGAGGAACAGCACAGCTACMTACTGCAATTTATAAAAAGATGAACTGTGACCAAAGACCATACTCCCCAAGTTAAATCACTGCTTCTGCAGGACTGAATTCTACCAGAGACCTATCGCAATCAATCACATKCTCGTAGAATTAGATCCCCAGAACACACAGCGGCAGAGCAGCATCTCAAATGGGAAGGCGAAAAGGAAGAAAGCCTGCAAGGAGAAATTGTCATGACTTTCATTTTCTCAGTAATATTCTTCCTTTCACTTGTTTATCTTGTTCCAAAATTCTTCTTTCTCATACAAAACAGGAAAGTGGGTCCCAAATGCATTATATAAGTGCCTTGATAATACAGTCTTAAAAATTTAAAACGAGTGCTTACAATGTTGTTTTCATTTTATTTTGGTGAGAGAAATAATTAATATTAATGCAGGGAACACATTATCATTTTACATTCATTTTGTTAGCTGTTAAATTGCTGTATATTCCCCACTCRCTCTTATTACTCATCGCTGTTTTCCTGCTCCCGTGGTAGCTGTAGGAGTGAACTCTTGGCTGCTGTCTGTCCACAGCACGTAGCTGTCTCTCAGTCAGCTTTAGAGCATTAGCAGTCATGCTTTGGTAAATCTGCCATGGTAGGAACAGGATTTGGTCTTATGTTACTTTAGCAGGATCAGAACTAAGCCTTGAATCCTCGCATATGTTACACACATACACACACAAACCACACAAACGTGCCAGCAAGCAAAATACCTTCAGTGCTTCCAGAGCCCTGTAGCACCTCAGCTTTGCACCATTTGTTATAAAGACTTTCAGGCAATTCCATCGACAGGAGTCTTGTGCTGTGTGAGTAACGGAGCAGGGATGGACATGTGCTTCCAGTGAGCGGGACCAAAGGAGCCCCACCATGGCAGAGCCAGGGACAGCGTGTCTGTCCAGGGAAGGCACAGCATGGGATGCTGAGCACGAGGCATCATGCCAGYAGCAGCCTGACCTCTCTCCTTGGCTGCTCTCACACACCAGAGACTGGCTAAAGAAAGGGGACTGCAATGCCCAGCAAGTGGCTAAAAAGCACCRACCCCAGAAAAGAGTTCTGTGGGTGGCAGCTGTGGCAACAGTGCAGGCTGGGTTCCGGGCTGCACAGAGGCCAGAGGCTTTCCAGGAGGCTTTCCTCACAGTTCCTGTGCTGAATGCCAGCTCTGGCAGCCCTGGCCAAGCCTCCTTCCAGGTGCAAAGGGACACATCCTGCATCAACCCCCTTGTGCATGTATACCCTGAACACATGATTTGGGGAATAGGAAAGCTTCCCATGCTCACCATAACCCACATGGTAATTAGTTTTGCCTCAGAGAGGCAAATATCTCACTTACCCAGCTGCAAAGACATGGCCCTTTCCACACACTACAGGAATGCTGTGAGAGCAAAGAGTGTGTTCTTGAGATCCCACAGCACAGGATAAAATTTGCCTTGAGGACTTCTATTGAAGATTCTTGTCATCATTCTCCAAAGACAATGGTGGCTTCATGTCAGCACAGACAAGYGTGACTCCCAATGTGGGGCAGAATTGCAATTACAATGTGAAAGAAAAAATACCTGGCTTTATCTACAGGTTTCTCTTACTCTACAAAAGCAGAGCTATACGGAGATAAATTATCACAGCAATATAGAAAATGGAAAAGTCTAGTTTGTGCAAAACACGCAGCAACAGAAGGATGTAATGGGCACATCTACTGCTTTGTTTTTGAAGGAAATCCAATTTTTTAACAAATTAAAGTACTTTATAAGACAAAGGTAAACCCTCTGTCACCTCTAATCAGATGCAGACAAAACTAGAGAATGAGCAATGACACCAATGAATATAAAATCTAGAGCAGTTAACTGCTCAGCTGAGTGGACAGTCCACTTGAACATTTGGGAATCACACTCTTTTTTCAAACCTAGCTGGTTAAAGGCACATAGCACAAAGTAAGATACTGGAGACAGACTTCGYTTGGCCTTAAATATCTGGTTAAGCTACTCAGTTAATAATAATTCTGCAGTGACTTGGGAAACTGAAGATATCAGAACAGTTAAACTTTGCTGAAACATTATGGCATTGGGAATATACTGTTTCTTCATTATAAGGAAAAGCATTAATAATGCATTTCCTAAACAAAAATGGAATAAATAGATGGAAACAGTCATTGCAACCTCTATATAACATTTTGTTTTAATTTATCTTGGTCTTAAACCCCTCATTTATAAGAAAAGAGGGAATGCTCTTAAACAGCACACCRTGTCTCTCCCATAGGCAGTGCCTGACCTCTGTTTTCTCTATTGAGACTAAAACCACCATGCAACTAAACCAGATACAAACAACAAATGCCTGATGATTCACTTGCACTTATACTTCGCATATTAAAGGAATTATTGAAGAAAAATACACAGTCAGAAAGGAGCAGTTTTAGAGTAGGGCAAATTAAACTTTTTAATGTTTCCTTTCCCCCACCAAAAAAGCTGTTTCTGGTTTTGCTTCAAAACTGGTTGAAAGATGTCAGACATGCAAATTCCTTCCCCCTCATCAGCTCCAAGAGGAGCAGAGCTGCAGCAAAAGGAGGAGCAGAGACCGAAGCTGAGCATCTGCTGCGTTATGTGGGAGCTCTGCAGCCTCCACAGCTCTCCTCACTCCTTCCAACCCCCTCTGCCCTGCACCACCTGCCTCTCCTATGAGCCACTGCTGTAAGACATGGGCCCTCATCCTTTATTTCTCCTTCCAGTCCTGCAATAGACKTCTTGGAGCAGAGTCAACTCCTCTGCTGGAAGGTGTTCTGCTCTTCTGAATTGYGAACACCTGCCTCCCACTTGGCTGTAGAAAAAATCCAAGATATTCCAGGTGCTCTTCTCAGTAAGAAAACACTGAGCAACTGGCTATCACTGCTACAAAAGAAACTGCTACTGGATTGGGAAACCATTCTGGGAAATCTCAAAGGGTCAGCAGAAAAAGGGCAAGCAAAAAAGAGAAGCTCAGCTCAATCTCACTTGTAAAGCCCTGGGCTGGGTACTGCTGTATTTCCTGTGCTCTCCTTTTGCTGTGTGTGAAAGGATATGTCTGTGACATATATGTGCTTTTCTCCAGGAGGCACCTTTTTCTGGGAAAATGCTCTCCGAGCTCCAAGTTAAGAAACTGTGGCTTCAGTTGCTATCACTGTCCCAAACAACRTTCATTAAAACTTTTCAGCAGTTCATCACATCAGCCACTGGCTGAACATCCCCTCCCACCTCTTYAGAAAGCAGGAAAGCCTCATTCTGTTTCTGAGGAAAGCAGCATCAATGTTTGAATTCAACAACWGCAAGCAATACTCATGCCTGTAGAAAAGCAGAGGCAAATCTCACACGCCACCTGTGTAAGCATCTATCTGACCCTGAGGCAAYGCACTCCCTTCAGTGTGTCCCCTCGAAAGACCTGAAATGTGTCCCCACTTTCCAGCAAACCATTCTGCAGACTCTGGTGAGACGCTTCCCAGCCTTCCCACAGAACATGCAAGCTGTTTGTTTCAGTGGCAGGGTTTTAGAGCATGAAGAGGCTTTAGACTCTGCTTTTGTGCAGCAGAAAGGACTATCAGTGTCCTTCTCCACATGCTGGCTTCTCAAATATGTGCCACAGAGATGTTCTCAACCACTAAGGACTGATGTATTTCCCTTCAAAAAATGAACAAAAAATTCTGATGAAAATTTGTTTCTGCTTCTCATAGAAAGTATTTTCAAAACCATCACAGTAGCATGGCAGAGCTGCCCACAGTGAGCTTGCAACAGAAGGACAAAAAACCAGGAAAGAGGATGCTAGCGGAAAAAAAAACACAGCAGACAACCTTTCATGATAGGCAGTATCCAATCCATTTGTACGAGAAATTCTAATTATCTTTAGTGCACACTTTGARGAAGACAAGAAGTAGCCTGGTTGGAGAAAATTGAGTACCTCTATCTGAAAGTTCTAGAGAAAWCATCCACTGACACATACCTCAGCACAGGGTCAGTACCTGCCACTGAGATTTCATTCAAATAATTTGATAAATAACTGTGTATACGTCACTACTGTTGCATTAGTCAGGTTGACAGCTCTTGCTTATAAAATATAAATAGGATAGATAACAACAGGATTAGTTCAGTTTCATCTAACTCAACACTGTTAATATCTTTTCATAAAAATGCACTCAGGAGTCTGCCTCGCAATCATCCAGGCATAACTTTGTTATCATGAACTAATTATTATAGACAGTTTGCAATGGCTACACATTTCTGTCTCTAGTAAACAGATTAAATCACTGAGAGATGTCTACAGCAATAATCATGCAAGACTGTTACGGTGAAAACTCCATTTGCTAATCTTTTCCCTTAATGCTCTGAATATCACAAGCAACTGATTCACAGGCACGGCTCCCTCTAGGACTACCAGTCAACATTCTATGAACAGGGTCATGGGGGAAAACCAGACAACTTTCATGGAAAAATGGGAAAAATACAGCCTCAGTTTTACAGTTCACCATGATAAAACAGCATGTCAATGCTTCAAGACCAGCTTAAGAAAGTTCATTGTCTACCCCCTRCACTCATGATCAGAAAGAACAAGTATGTGCTGACATACAAGACGAAGGAGAGTGGACAGCCCACATTGCCAGCATTGCCAGTGATCTATCCACCAGTGTGCCGGGCTGTAAATGGAAAATCCCATCTCACTGATGGTTCGTTTCTACCTGGGCCTCACCGCTCTCCTATAAATTCTTTCCTGGAATTTACTGGAGTTGATAACTGCCAAAAAGGCAGAAAGAAGGCACACCACCCATACAAACCTTTTCGAAAGCAATTCTTTGCTTCTGGTGTTTTGGCAGCTCCAACTGAGTGACAATAAATCAGAGCTGTTGGCTGAGTCAAGTGTTGTTTTAAATGCCATTGTCTGTAAAAACTCATACTAATTTACTGGTGCTATGCTCTGATGAATGGAAGACAGCAGTGTTGAAATTCATTTTAGAGTGAYACCTTTACTGTCAGTATTTTGTAAACAATGTAGAGGCTGATCTGGGTATCAAAGAAGAGCATGTAAATATTTTGTCACAGCACTTGTTGAAGGCATTTTATAGATAAAAAATAATATTAATGTATATACAATACATTGTAKTAATGTATTACACAATGTATATCCAATTAAAGGTCTTGGTTGATTTTGTTCAATCCCTTTGTTCTTTGAAGTCAAATTCAGTCTTGTAGAAAGTTCACAGTATTGTGAGCATTCAACTGGAAATGGTTATTTTCCACCATTTGCTTTCATTATCTCCCACAGAAACTTTGTTTTCCTCCTGGTGACAAAATAAAGTTGGTACAAAGTTCCAGAAATTAGTAATWTATATCTGCAGAGCCCGAATTATAGATTTTTCCAATATTCAAAAAGAAAAAAGCAAAAGTGGATTATGTACAYAATGCAGCTTTTTGCCTTGGTATTAACCTGAGGGTTGAAACCACACTGGCTCGATAATCCAAGATACACAAGAGTTTCCTAGAGCCATTTTTATGAAGAGAACAACGAAATGCACGGAATTGAGTATAATGGAACTTGGTTTTATCACTCAATTGTCTAGAAATTACCAGGTACATTCACACTACTGCTGGAAAACTATTACCATTAACAACCGTATCGATTTCCACTTAGAAAGAAGTCTTTGAAAAAGGTAATTGCACRGTCTGACTAGACAATTCTCTTTTAACCACACAGAGAAATATGTGGCATTGCAACCCCCTGTACAACAGAGAAGACAAGTTCTCTACCTTTGCTATGAGTGAAGACTTATATGAGTAAAGAATTCAAATGATGGCACTGCTTTTTCCTTTACTGCCCTCTCAGTGGGATTTAACACAGGCTTAGAAGTGCAGTATGGGATCTTTCTGGTTGCTCAAGCTTTGTGTCAACAAACTACATCCATCAAGTGTCTCTATCCTAAGCTGACAACCAACTAATGACTCTTGGTGACGTGAAAACTTCCCTTAAAAACTGGGGTGCTGCTATTGTTCAGGTGTTCCTTCATAAGAGGAGACTGATCTCTGCGGTTCTTTGCTGAGCTCTGTGTCACTCATGAGTCTTTCTTGAGGTTTCATGGAAAGGTCGGAAGGAATGGCATGGTTCTGCTGCATCCAAAGATGAAGCAGACATCCAAAGAGGAGCAGGGCTGGTCAGGGATGCTGAGCACACACACAAAAAGGCAGAAGCTGTTGCTAATTTTGTTGATCTKGTTGCTGGTCTTGTGCCTACTGCCTAGTCCTCAGATCAGTCTGTTCTGAGCCACTCGAGGGAGGGAGAACGCCATCAGGCCAACACTCGACCCCACCTACGCTAAATCAGCAGATAGTGTATGCTCTTCCAAAAGCAAGTTTTAAARAAATTACAGATCTCCCTGTGACTATCTCTTTTCTAGAAATAAAACTTCTGAAATATAAATGTGAAAGCATAGACCAGTAACAGTGTCACCATCTTCAACAAAGATAATTTGCCAGCAACTCCTAGACTCTAATTTGAGAAGGAAATAACATATTTAAATTACACTGCAGGTTCAACAGTTCACAACAGATTTCTCTCAATAGCTATGAGAAAAAAACTGTTCACTTAGTTCTTCTATAATGCTTATTTGCCTTTTAACTAGTTTTCCTGCAGGCATATACTATAAAGCCATAAAAGTGGATTTTTATACTGCCATATCTTAAAAGTTGTGTGTCTTCAGCTACCTTAATGTTATTCTTTATTGAAGTGAGCAACATCAAATTTATCCTTTCATCATTCCTAACCCTCATATAGCTGATACAACCGTGAAGATCCAAACACATTTATTTCGAATGCATCTASAGTTGAGCCATTTATTTTGCTTCACTGCTGACAGCCATACACAGTAATAGAAAACATTTTTGATTAGCTGAAATAAAGCACCCTTCTAGCAAATGAAGTCTTGATGAGGGTGTCATTTTCTATCACTGACTGAACTTGTTGAARTTCTCAATATTTAAAGTTGTTTACACTGATTGTTCACTTGGGCTGAAATTTTATTCTTCTTACCTATGTGTACTCCAATTTATAAATTAGTTTGATCCTGAACAACTAGAATGGGGAAACAGAAATATTTCGGTTGTTGTAGATTCAAGGATTTACATTGTYTGCTTCTCTGTGCACTATGGAAGCAGAAAGATCTTACTCTTTAGAGTTCTTGAGATTGTATTTTTTACTATTTTAAACCAAGATCTTGATTTCTGCTCTTTCTCTGTATAACATTTTCTACTCATCCTCCTATCCATCAGAGCCATTCAGAATTTATAGTTACTGCCCACACCATCCACCTGTGTTGATCCTCTCTGGTGACATGACACACACCAAACATTCTTCCTTTTTTCTTTTCTCCAGGCTACACATCCCCAGCTCCCTCAGGTGATCCTCACAGGACTTACTCTCCAGACCCTYCACCAACTTTCCTAAACACTACTCAAAGAATCAATAAAAATCCAAAAAATGGACTTCCGAAATAATTCCATAAACATTCCTTTTCTGTTCAAAAACACAATTTTAGCTAAATACACTCTAAGTATGTTGGGTCTTACTCTCTTATAACAACTCAGCACTGAGATCTGCATTGTCATCAGCCTCTGCTGCATCCACGACTTCCTTACTGTGCACTGGAACAAAGGTTGTGGAGTCTCCCTCATGGGGGATATTCAAGAATCTTCTGGGGACAATTCTGTGTAATGTGCTCTACAATGACCCCGTTTGTGACCCTGCCAATGCCCAACTGCAACAGGAATGTACTCTTCCCCTTCCCTCRGAGGAAGAGAAACATTTCAAACACAAAGCAGCAGAGCTTCCAAAAGCCCCAGAAAAACTCACAGCCTCTCCCTAGTTCTGTTCATCCTTTATGTTCTCCCTGGCAAATGCCAATCAGTGATTCCAAAGAAGAGGGATCACTGCTTGGGGGCTGCTGGTGCACRGTCCTCAACTGAGGTTCCTTGACAGTGGCCCACCATAGGGAACAACACAAGGAGAGATGGCATTAATGATTAAGGAGTATTTCGGTTTCCCTTGACATTTAATCAACCACAGTCACCTTTTCYTAATCCTGAATGTTATTCTAAACACCAGCTCCTTGTTGCATTAAACACGTCTGCAATCCCAACAGCAGCAAACTCCTGCAATGTTCAGCTTCCAAGGCAGTGAGAGCACAGGTTCTGTAAAATGAATGGAAACAAAGTGCAGATTTGGTGTGCAGGGWTGGAGGTGGGAATAGGGAGAGGTKGTCCCTAGTGAACAGTTCTGTGCTTTTCGATCCATAACACAGCAGCCATGCTTTGGGGAGCATCACTGCTAAAGATCATCGCTAAAAATGGATTAGGAACAACATCACTCTTCTTTCCTGGGTTGTGCTTTAAATATGCTAAATAAAAGTCAGTTCATTTTGTAATCAATGGAGAGTTAAATCACAAAACATCTTTTTATCATCTCTTCATCACTGACAAAACATTAAAGCGCATACTCAAAGTTAGCAAACAAAACCTGCCACATTTAATGAATGTTGTGCTAAGACTGATTTTTAGCAGGGCATAATCATCAAGGTAAAAACACTTTTACTGGAAGCCACAGTACAAAGCTGAAATTCCTTTCACATTGACTTTTCCAGTTATGGGTAAGTGACAAAGAATCATTTAGACTTTTAATGTTGGATTTCTTAAAATCTGAACTGGGGTATTTGTGTTCTCTGGGACATAGTTGWATCCCACTGCAATAAAGCCACGTTAAAAATTAGCTAGTAACACAACTTCTCCGTAGAATCATAAAAATTATGGAATGTTTTGGGTTGGAAGGGACTTTCAAGATCATGGAGTTCCAATCCACACTGCCATGGGCAGGGACACCTCCCACTAGACCAGGTTGCTCCAAGCCCCATCTAACTTGGCCTTGAACACTTTCAGGGACAGGTATCCATAAGTTCTCTGGGCAACTTGTTTCAGTGCCTCACCACCCTCACAGCAAAGATTTTTTTTCTTATTATCTAATCCAAACCTACTAACTCTTCTTTCTCAAGAAGAGATAGAAAAAAAACTCAATTTGCAACACTACAGCCTTCATAACAAAGCTTATTTTTAGTAAGCTGTTTTTTTTTTTACTGTTTGAAATCCATTAATACCACCATTTTAAAACAACATGCMCTATTTTTGCATTTTAATATGTTGCTTTAAAGAATTTATCAGGCTATTATCAAATGAGAATCCAGCCCACRCTACAGAATAGACTTGAACAGCAAAATGGCACAGACTCAAAACATAGTAATTTACCTTTCTATTCTGTAAGAGAAAGATTTCACTTAATTGTCTTAAATGAAAAAGAAAGAAGCAAAAAATTCCTTAGTTTATTCTCTTGTGGTAAAGAATCACAGTAGAGATAGGCAGAAAATCASTGTTCCCCTCTCACCCTATTTTCAATGTCCAGGGCAGACAGTACTTTGGCACTTGGCAAATTTAACACAGGGGGGTGATTTCAGTGACTCACAGACACCTCACTATTGCATAATCACTCAGGAGAAGACGCAGAGTCTTCAGCACAAATTGCTGATTTGTAGAAGCAATTCTAATTAGGAGCAGAATAAGAAAGTTGGTAGATACATTTATGCAGTAATTCAGGAATGAGACCTACACAGAAGAAAGCAATTCTGGAATAAACACTAAAAGTGGAGGGTCTGTAGACATCTCAAGGCAAAGGCTGTCACACAAGTGTGCGTGTAAACATTTGTACACTCAGACCTGGCTGTGTAACAACAGCAAGATTTGACAGGGCAAAGGAAGGAGGGTGAAGAAGGGAAATGCCAAACATAGTTTTGGGTCCCTTCTGGCTCTGCCAGCGCCTCTGGCTCGGAAATACTGTGAAACACGGAACTGACTCAGTAGGTTTCAGACTTTGCACCTCAAGCATAAATACCCTCACGCAGGCACGATCCTAAGCRCCATGTGACTCCTCCAAGAACACGGAATAAACAGGGCAATAAAACAATTCTTGCCAGCAGGAGAGGGGAACATAGGCTTGGAAGGCAATGACACCTCCTCCGAGTCCAATCCTGCGCTGCCACAGAAAACTGCAACCTCCTTACTGGTTTAATAAGTTCTGTCTTTGACCTAATTTGACTTTTATTCATATTTAAAAGCCAGTTTCAACATCTCATAGTTTCCATAATAAGAAACCTGATTTTGAATTCCATCTAAATTTATCCATGACCAATGTGGATCTATCTGGCACAAGACACTCTTTTTTTAGTAACTAATGGCCATTAAGTCCCATTTTATTTCCTCTTGGAATTCACCACTTTTTTTTTTTTTTTTAATTTTCCATCAAAAGTAAGACTATGCCATTCTCTGCTTTCAAATTAAAGAAAACATACTGTCAGAAAACTATCTGAACACCAACTCTGAAAGAGTTGGAAGAACAGTACATCTTGAAAGTCCAGCACACGAAAAACAAAGATTAATGATAGATGCCATACTGACCGTGTTGCAGCCCACCCTGTATTGGTTGGGGCCAGGAAAATGTTTTCAAAAAGCCAAATTTGGCAGCAAGGGCAGGCTTCCAGCTGGCAAGGAAGTTGCTCTGTACCTGTTAAGAAACAGTACCCTGTTTCTTATTATTTGGAAATTGTTGGGAATTCTCCATAGTTTCTCCAGGCAGCTTTTGGGATTTTTTTTTTTTTTTT
>NW_026623280.1:158067-234545 GCF_030028575.1 Malurus melanocephalus
GCAGAACAACACATTGTGTTTTTTTTTTTTTTTTTTGCTTTTGTACCATTCTTACTCATTAGTTATAAAATGAGTTATAAAATTTTCATCTTTCTAAAACTAGCTTGTCACAATATGTTTGTTTATTATTCAAGTAAATACAGTAGGTGGAATTAAAAAGAAAAGTTTAGGGCCTTTTACTGAATATTAATGTATCAGTAAGTTTAGTGGAATTTCTACTTAGTGCTGTAATCAGACGCCTACATAAGTTAATTGCACATGCATAAAATATATATATATWTACACATATAAAATAAATAAAACATAGTTCTTCTATGTATGCCTACATCTTTAGAACASAAAAACAAAATAAATTTCTGTGAAAACTTTTTCATATCCAAAATCTTCCATTAAAGTCCTTTCTTGTGACTAGATTCTTTTTATTGTCCTGTATTTTATAATGAAGCAGGTGTTTTATAAATGTTATAGCAAACAAAAGCAGTTTTTTACTATTATTCTAGGGTTTTAAAATTACAACCTAATTTAAATAAAAGTAAAATTGATTATTTAAAATATTGGTTATATACAAAACACAGGCTCAACATAAGACCTTGAAAAGTAATGTTAAGATGGGTACAAAATAATCTTGCTGCTCTTATCCCCTTTTCTTCAAAACAGGGAGGAGACCATGTTATCAACACTAGTATTGCTTATCATGCAAATGGGTTTGGAATTCACAAGATTAAGAACCAAAAATACCCTGCTTTTTAGGCTTTGTATTACACATTTCCAAGTATTTATAACTGTGGGATTCCTAAATGTATGAGTTGTGTTCCTTGCATAGATGCTTGTATCCAGGAATTGTGCCATCAAGAGAAAAAACACCAAATGGAGCCTTTTCATGAAATTACAGGAGCTGGCAAGCACTGTGACTCTTGCTATTTTATTGTGAATCTTAAAATGYAAAGTGAGGTTTTTGTAACAGCCTAGTTCTCAGAACCTAGCAGTGTCTGCAAATGAAAGCACTTTCAGTAAGCAAAAAGAACGAACTTGCTGTTGGTCTGTAACACCAGGCTGGCTGGCACTCAGAAGTGTTAGTTTAAATATGTGGTTAAAAAACTCTTTGCCATTGTGTGAAATGAGATTTCTGGCACATCCTGACCCCTTCATCTTGTACCATCTGCTCTACCTCTCCTCTCTCCTGAAGGCAGCTCTATCCCCACCTCCAGCCTCAGCGAGGCAGAAGAGGTTTGTGCTGCTGAACACTGGGCCAGGRCGCTTTTTTCTTCTCCAACTCCTTCATCAATGTGTCTTGTTTTYCTAACACTGTAGTAAAGGAAGCAAACCAGTCAAATGCAAGCCATTCGTCATCTGGGCAGAAAGAGTGCTGGAAAATTGAGGGGAAACAAAGAAAAATACATGCTTTTTTTAACAGAGGCAAAAAATAAAAGTCCGTCAGAAAACCATTGAGAATTATCACAGCTTCAGAATCCGAAAAATTCAAAGCAACCAAAGGGCAAAAAGGAAACAGTTTGGGGAGTATGTCTGCAGATTCATTACACCCCACTAGAGCTACTAACGGAGCCTCATGTGGGTTTAGGAAAGGGAAGTGCACCTTGGAGTTAAAGGCTGTTCAGAGCAAAATGGAGTTCTGCATTAGGATTAGATTCCATGCAACATTCCCATCTCAGCASAACCTGGAGGCAGGCAACAGAAGCAAATGGAGAAGCAAGAGCAATAAATGAGGAAGAGCTTTATGCCATATTGCTGGAGTGCTGCTGTCAGTCTCTGGCTGCCTCASCATTTATTTGGCAGATCTCAACTAGGAACAGACTTTTCTAAAATTCCAAGTATGTTTTACCTTTTCTTCAAATTAAAATTGTAAAGCCCATGCCAAAAAGCAAACCTCTTATATTGCAATATTTTCATTTTATTCCCTTTACTTTGGGAGGTTCTCAGTACTGAGGCTTTTAATGCAGCATCAGAGACAATTACAGCAATATTAGGAAAATCATGGGCTTTACTTAGAAAAGTGAAGTCAATTAAGCACCTGAAAAATGACCTGAATTATGAGATACCAAACTGCACAATGAATGGAACACAGTAAAAATAAAAGCAGGTTGCTTTTGAATACCATGATGAGGTACATTTGGAAAATAAACAACTTAAAGCCATTTCTATTAACATCAAGGACTTCACTTCGACAGGAATTACTCAGACCAGTTGCTTATTCCCATTCCCCAAGACTAAATTATCCAAATTATCTRGACAGCACCATGGAGAATCTTATTTAGAAGACAGACATGCAAGAAGGGAAGAGGGGCTGGGAATGGAGGAGCCAGTACTGGAATTGCTGTGATTGTGAGAGGAGGAGGCAGAGCAGGATCAGGCCACAGTGAGCAATGAAGGGTCACTGGCCCTGGATCTGAACCTGGAGCATCAGATTAAAGAGTGCATTCCAATGATAATGTGGGGGAAACAGTAAAGCATTTCTCTGCCAAAGTCCTACAAGCAGCTTCCCTGTCACTTSTGGTCGTACAGCAAAGCATTAAGGAGCCTGTACTCCTCACAGCTCTGAGTGGCCTAGGACCTGACCATTTTCCATCACAAAAACTAATTTACTCAGACTGTKCTCTGAAAAGGCTTGGAGCAGCTTGTTCACTTCATCTCACTCCCTTCCCTGTGTTCAGCAGAAGCCCAAAGCTCCTGGTTTAACAACAGTGAGAAACAGCCCAGGTCACTGTTCATTTTGTACCATTTCTTTCAGTACTGTTGGCAAAATAACTCTGATGATAATATTACTGATTGCAACCAAATGCAATGAATTCATTAGAGATTTCATTCCATAAATAACTGTTTTGCTCTTGCATTCTTAATGCTTTCAGAAGTAATAAATCAATTAATAAAAACAGCGAGTGTCTTCTTTTTCAGTGCTGACAAGGTACAAATTCTGTTAATTGTAGATGTCAAAGTCTGTTATTAAACTAGTAGCACATTCTGCATAATAAATACCAAACAATCACCCTWAATTCTAATTTAATTTCTGCACTACGACACTGCATTTACATTTGGAAAAAAAMAAGGAGTTGAAAATTATGCCTGCTGTGACTAGTTACCCTGAAAGAAATGAGAGAAAAAAAAAAGCAACTTGTTATCAGATTGTTTAAATTTCATTATCTATGTTTTAATAATTCTACTTCTTCTGAATGAAACTTTGTTTCTCACTGTAATGTTTGATTGGAAACCACAGAAYATAAATTGGTCACAAAATTGTAAGCAAACAGGAAAAAAAATGGTAAGAACAGCAATAAATAGGCAATCTAATAGGGATGCATGCAAAATTATGAAACAACTGTGTGCTTTATTCTGTCTGGAAATGCTGATTTGCAAACACTGGGGTAAGTAATATGGYTCTAGAAGGACATTTGGGTCTCATAGTGAAATGGATATTCACATTGTAGCACCATAAAATACCTTTTCTTTGGTATCAGAGATAGAAAAATGGTAACCTAGACACTAAAAACTGGAGAGAAAAATATGCAGATTTTGACTTTTTATAGGTAAGCCCAGTAGACTTGAAATAACCCGTGCTAGAAGGAAAGTGCAAAATGACACCATCAGCTTACACTGAAATACTTATATTTGAGCTCCTTGCTCTCTGCATCAGTCTCCAGACACATTTCAGAAAATATATTCTTATTCTATTCCTCTAAACTGAAGAAAATGTTTCTTTATATTAAAGACTTCTAAAAATCACATTAAAAAATCTGACACTACTCCTCAGTATATTTAGCTTCCCAGCACAGTAATATAGGCAGAAATCTGATCTGATGCTTTTGTTTCTGAAACAGTCAATGGCATATCTCAGATAYAACCAAGAGAAACATGGGAAATAAATTTGTCCATCCATTAATATTTTATGATCATCTGAATTTTGTGTCACTTTACAGGCTGCATACTTTTCAGAACTGAGCAAATTAAAAATGTCAGATATGTTCGAACACATTGTTAAAAATTTGACTAGCCCAGAATTAATTTGGGGAAGTAGGGAATTTTATTTTTTTTCATGTAGAAGTCCTAATAATAAGTATGTTGGGGGAAAAAAACCTTTAACTTCAAATGTTTTTGTAGATTTGGAAGTTGTTCCCTGTCAGTAATTTCCTTCAAAATTTCTGCCATGCTTTTCATAACATTTACAAAAGGAGTCTGGATTAATGGGAGTTTAGGACAAAAGGAAGATTCATGATCATAGCACCAKCTTGCACTTCTAAGTGTTAACTTTAATTGTAAGATTTATTTTTAAGTTGCTTTTCCAAACTGACTTGTTCTCTAATTTTACAGACTGAAAAACTATGGGAAAGTGGGGGAAGAACACTTCTTTTTCCTTCTTCCAAATCATTTTTATTTCAGCGTTTCTCTTGTTTGTTTATTTTCTATAAGAAGATAATTCTTCAAAGGAAAATTCTAAAGAGATAGCAACCTTTTTGGTCATTTGCAGTACTGAATCTCTGAAGGAAATGCTAGGTTATAACTACAATGCCTCCCACAGCTCAGACCAAGTCTGATTTTCCGTATCTGCTGATAAAGCACTAACTTCCCAGAAGAGACCACTGCTTAGCATTACACTGTTGGTCATCTCATGGCCTCTCAAAGTGCTGATTGAGCTTTCCATTTAATGAACAGTTCCTTTAAAGTAAAATATGTTTCCAATTTAAAAAATAAGCAATAAATGAATGGAGGCAGAGCATCTGTCTTAAGTTCTTYGGTACATGCTTTTCAACATAAGCTGTTCAAAAAGCATAATGTTGCCCAGAGCAAAATGAGCAATCACAAACAGTAGAATCACAAATGTAAGTCACATAAATGGTTCTGAGCCCCCTTTCCATGCAGATCCACTGCATAGAGTAAAGGTGGTTGACTCAGTAGGAAGAAGCACAAGGCATAATCTGAGGGAAGTGTTTTCCATTGCTAYCACCATGGATGAGCTGCCACAAGGGCACACAGCTCCTGTAAATGCAGTAAATGGAGYCAAATGGCTGCTAAACATGACCACCATCAACCATCTGTTTGTGCCAAAAGAACATGAGAGTGCCAAATTTTAAATACAGATAACTGTATTCACCAAGAATAAGATTAACAGCATCAAGGAAATAAATATTTTATGTACACTGATCATCTCACGTGTTTTATCACCATGCTGTGGAGACTGAGGTTCACATCTCCAGTATAATTTCAATTCTCGGCAAATACAACTCTGAATGGTGTAGAGCTGTGATATCCTCACTTCAGCCTTCATATAAACAAAATAAGTTACACTGGCTGCCATCATGATGTTACAAATGGAAAAGGGAGAGAACTGCCCAACCATCTATTCCATTTCTGAGCCAAGGAAACTTTTTTGTTTGCTTAGTTTGTTTTTTGGTTTTTTTTTTTTACAGTATATACTCCAATGATCTGCCAAGAATAGATGGGCAATATGATTTACATTTCTTTTGCCATACTTTTTTATGAACTAATTAATTCTAGCAGTAATGACCTAGATAGTGCTTGAAATTCTTATTGCTACAGGAAATAATTTGCATAAAATAATAAAACAAGAGCCTTTTTTTCTTGTTGAACCTGCACTTAAATATGGCCCACAGAAAATCTTACCATCTAGCATGTTGCAGACAAATATCTATTAATCCAGGAAATMATTCAGACCCCACAAATTAATAAAMAAAAGTGCTTGTCCCTTGCCACTGTTGTTATTTGTGAAAAAGCAAACTGGGAGACACCCAATAGTTGCAATCTGCTGGCTTTGAACTACCCACTCATTGCTATTCACACAATCACCAGCCAATATGTGCATTTCTATTTCTCATTTCTTCTTGGAGCTAATCTCTGGGCTGAATCATAACCACATGAAAGATGACTTTTCCAAGGCAGCAGCATTTCAGGTTTTAGTGTGTGCATCAAATGTGGCTTGTTTATTTTGATCACATTACTTTCACTGAACACTCTCTGAATTACTGCAATAAACACCCTCTCTCCTGTTCCTATAGTCAGTGGACTCTCTGCAAACAACCTCATAATAAAAAAAAAGTAGAAAGGATTTGGTTAAAAGGTACTTTTTAGGAAATCTGTCAGCCTTCCTCAGCTACAGCAAAACAGATCTGATTCCATACATTCACTTCACAGGCAAAATGAGCCACACAGTCTCAACCATGTGATGAAGATGATACTGGTTATGAAGGTTTCAGGCAATAGTGAAAATGCTTTTTAACTGGAAAATCAACCCCAGTATTTTAAAAGAAACGAAATCCAAATGTTCCAGAGAGACAGATCTGTAAGAATCTGTCTATGAAATATGAAGCAAGGTCTCCTCTTTGACATACCTACCTGMACATCTCCCCCAGAACTTAAATCTCCTATTGAGAGATAGGAAACTAGTGACTGAAGGTCAGACAGGCATCATCCCAAACCAGATTCAATATCTGTGTTCTCACCCTTTTAAAAATGCCAAGCTCTGCTCTAGAGTATTATTAGGCCTACAGTTGTACTATCCCTGTTTTGGGTTTAAAAACAAGAAGTAAATTAATTATAACATAAATCTGAAAACAACAGTGGGTTCCAAAATTATTCACTGTTATCCTGCTGGCACACAGATTATTTGTTTTTAATTTCCACCCAGTGAGCTGAAAGCACTACATTCTTCCAGAATTTCTTACTCGCACATCCAGCATTCAGCAGCTCACTCCTCTGAGTGACTTTGCATTGCCATCTCTTGTTTTTCAAAATGCCTCTGCTGTGTGAAAAATAAACAGCTTCCCTCCTCCAAGCACTATTCACTTAACACTCTGGTGTTAAATAAATATTAATATAAGACCAGACTCACAGTGTTTTATTACGAGTAAGTGGTACCTTACTYTGCAAATATTTCCATTCTTTTTTAGAGAACAAGGTATTCCTCTGCAGGAGTAAAGGAGGCAGAGCCTGGCTCAGCCCAGCAGCACCATCTACTCCTCTTCACCCCACTCAACTTGTCCACTGGTGCAAACACAGAAACCTGGTGACTGTGGGGAGGGCAGCAGGGAACAGGACACCACACTCAGCTCAGAGCACAATGACACCCAAGCACATCAACCCCTTGCACCACACCACAACTTCAAAGCCGCAGCTTCTGCTGCTCTTACTTTCTGCTGTTTGACCTTTGTTTTCATTCTTAAYTCCTGCTTAAATTTTCATGTTAATRCACACTATATTGAAARATCGTATTTTTTAAAAGAAACTATTTAAAGGCATTTAATCATTTGCCACATTTCATCTAATTCATATGTTGAATTTCTACTGAGCTTCCTTCATTTTTTCTTCCTACGTTGTTCTAGTAAGAACAACATGCCAGAACTAAAAGTAATACTTAGCTTCATGCTACACACGTTACATAATTTTAAAAAGCACATAATTAATAGTAAGTTTCAAAGGCCCGTCATTTTCACATCTGTGTCCCCCATTTAGTGCTATTTTCAGATCTTCCCAGTTTTATTACACTGACTTCTCCAGAAGTTGCTGACCATATCTTTTTCTTCTTTGAAACAAGGGTCTCTGACTTGCCACTTTAAGTGCTTTTGAATGTCTGTGCTGCTTTGGGCTGGGACAGAGTTAATTTTCTTGCCAGTAGGTAGTATGTTTTGGATTTGTGCTGAACACAGGGTTGATAACACARTATTTCCACAGTGATCTGTKCTTCAACCATTTTAGACCTCTGATTGAAGACAGGCATAGATATGTTCCAGTTTCTCTGATAACAAGGTCCAAAATATTCCAATCAGACAACCAAAGATTTGGCCACCCAAAAACCAGAAGTATCAGGCCTTGAGTGTTCAAGCAATCTCTAGCAACACCTCTGTCATAGTAGCTAGGATTCATAATGTATTCAACTGCACAGTATTTCAGATTTATCAAGAAAACTCAGGTATCACAGTTAATTAATACTGCAGAGCAGTAGAGAAGTTTTTATGATTCTGCAGGTTAGCTCCAAACACAGATTACAKCTAAGTGAACATACTTGGAGTTTCTGAAGTTTGTATGTAAGAAGATAAAAGTTGCCTTGCGTCCATATTTATCTGGAGTTTTGTAGTACTAACAAAGAAATAAAAACTGGAATAAAAGAGAAAATATTAAAGCTGAGGGCTCTTTGTGATTTATTTTTTAACTTTCTAGTAAGCATTCAGACTGAAACTTTCAGAATTAAACTGATGATTAGACCAMCGTTAGATGTTAAAGCAGTCAGAAGATATGGGGATACAAACCAGAAATGGCAAAACCAGAAACTCTTGTATCAAGGTCTGCAAAAAGGCTGCAGGGAGACCAACTCCTTCATAGTGACACCTGTTTTTTTTGTGTAGACCCTGTGCATCCTGGATTTTGGCTGGAAGATGGTGTCCCACAGCTGGGGTGGAGCCAGCCAGGGCTGCCAGTTTGACTGTGCTTCCACTGTGGAACAGTGGAGGTCTGATAGCTAAAAGGCTGCGAGGCAGCACAAAGACTGGGAGAGACAATTCAGTTCTTCAAGAGAGAAAAGAAAATCCCTGTTATCTCCCTTGCACACTGAAAAAATGCTGTTTTATCATGGAAGTAAGCTCCTGAAAACATCCTCAAAAGATGCACCTCGAGCCAAGAAAAAWGCTTCATTTTCTTCTCAAGGTTTTTTACCCTAATTACATTGCTTTGTGTTTTAATGTGTTTTGTGCTTTAATTTAACCATTATGAAATGAACACCTGACTTTGAAAATGTGAAAACAATTTTACATCATAATATTTTCTCATCACGCTTTATTAGTCAAATTCAGCATGAAGCTGTGAATGACAAGTAGTCTCACACCTACCTTGGGGGTGGGGGGGAGGAAGAGATGAGAGGGAAGAAGAATAAGAAGAAAAGCATGAAGGTGTCTACAGAGAGCTATAAAATCATTAGTGTCACATTTGAGGACAGGGAAATGTTGCTGACCCTCTCTTCTGAAGAAGAATTAAGTGGCATTGGATGCATTGAATGGTATCAGCAGGTTCAAAACAAGAAAGGCAGCTTTTCTCACACGGTTGTCTATTAACCTTTGGATCTCCTTGCCATAGACCTGATGAATTTTTAAACCTTAGTTTTAAGAGGACTCAAAAGGTACAAGGAAAAAGTCATAGAAGAAAAATATACAAAGGATTATTAAATACAAGCACAGTGCTTCTGATSCTCTCCCCTAATTGGGCGGGTGCCAGGAGATTACTCCAAACACTGAGACATTTTCCTCCTGTAACTGTGCTGTGCCCTAGGCAGTACTGCTGGACACTGTCTCATGCCAGACACCTGGTTAGATGGATCTCTAAGAGGAGCAACCTCTCTAAGCTTGCATCAATGCTCCTTAGCAAGTTGAGTAAATACTTGTTTTAAGATACCACTACAGCTAGAGCCCATAACTCTGTGTTACTATCCTGGCCCATGCTTGTTTTCCCCTGTTTTATATAACTGAGAGAAATGCAGAAATTCCACTGGCTTTGCAAAACTGCATTCCCMCCAGATGAAGATTTAGAAACCACAGCATGCAAATATATTCTCAAAAGATGTGCTGGTAAAAATGCATGCACAAGCACTCTCATTTCTCAGGACAAACTGAATGATTGCATGCACAGTTGTGGAGTAGGAATGCACAAAATTCATGCACAGCAGTGCTTGCAGACAGAAAGGACTRTGGAATAACCCTGGAGCTACTTCCACCATCAAGGGTGGATTTCAACATTGTACATCAGCTTTACACCAGACTGAAGTYGGTATATCTTTAGATGTTTTAGGGCAAACAGTTATTTGCACTTACTGTGTTCAGGCACCATTATTCTGCATAACTATTATATGAGAAATTCAGCTGACTGACAATATACTTTGGACTTAGTAACAAAAAATGCGTATTTCCTAAGAACACGACGCAAGCTTTTACTAAGGTAAGCAACATAAAACCCACAGACATCAGTTTCAGCAACAGCGTAAATTAAATATTCCAAATAGTCACACAAAGGAAAGAAAGAATTCTAAGTCAAGGATTTCTATTTAACAGACTTTATCTTGACATGCAAAATGGCTTCTATCACGTTGCTTTGTAATCTTGAAATTCTAATACAACAACACAAATCCTAGACAAGAGCTGGAAGCGGGCAGCATATGTCCCTGCAAGCTCTTTGGACTTTATTCCAAACCTATTCCTTCTGTGCAGAAGCAGAAGCCAGAAAGAGATGTGATTTATTTCTAACAGTTTACAGATCTTTTAACTCTTACTAAGCAAACATGTAACTGAAATGCTAYGTGCAGTCTGCTAACCTTTATCAAAATCCTTCCTTACTTTGGCACTTACAGGCAAGGCACTGCCGTCACACAAAGATCGGAGAGAAAAGCAGAAAGATGCTCGCAAGAGGCACAGGATTTCTAGGAGCGATTGTTATTTGCACTACAAAAAAAGAGGCTCAACATAATAATGACAGATTACAGAAGCATCCCATTGTGGTTTTTGATAGAATAAGAAATACTTAGYATTCAGACATCTTTACTGTAATGCGATAGAAGAATGTAACAAAGGCGCAGAATCCGCCACTATTCAGGATGATGCACAAGGCTGGAAAGAAAATCACATTTCTATTTTTGGTGTCTGTGACGCTGAGTACATGAGGTGCATGTAAGMCTAGCAACTACCATTTACTGATTGGAAACATTTAGCAAGGCACGCTGACAAACTCTTCCCTGTAGCTCGGCAGAGACAATGCCATGAGGGAGACTTAGCATGAGAAGGAAAAGTTGGAACTGAGAGAAGAGTCAGCAAGGTACAAGGGATGTAAGCACATTCCCATATGCTGTATCTGAGCCTGCTATCATCAGTGCAGCTGAAGACACTTTCACACCCTGGAGAAGGGTGCTGAGTGGAAGCTCAAACATGGGCAGAACCCAYCCAGCCCTTGTTGTGCTCCTGAGGGGCCCTGTGGGAAGCAGCTGAGTATGGCACCAACCAGACTGTCCCTGGAGGTTCACAGGTTGGACACTCCTCCTCTAGGCAATCGATTTTCAATCTCACAGCAAGAATYTTTTTTAAAAGAAGTATTKTAATTTAGTGGCTGTACTGGAGACAGCAAAACCATGTTGCTCGGAGCTCTTTTAGGGTGACAGAGCTCTGCCACACTGTCTGAGCTCTACCAAAAGCTGGCAGAAGATTCTACTTCCAGCCAGCTCATAGAGAAACMTCTAAAGAACACAGTGCTCTGCTACATCTTGAGGCCAAAGTCAAATTGCCACAGAGCACAAGGCGCAAGTGAAATTAAATTGCAGTCCCTCRCTCCCTGAAACTTTACCATCAGATAAATGACATCACCACAAATTAGTCTCCATGAATGTCTATAATTAAGTCAAGGTCAATCGTCTCTACATTGGGTTGTCTAGCCAAGCACAGGATTGTGATTAAAGAAAGAYTCATAGATTTCTGTAACTCAGTATTTCAAATGGCAGTTTTTTGTGATGTGYGATTAAAAGCCATACAAATACTGTGCAAAAATGGCTGCTTTGTAGGTTTCCAGTCTGGGAGGCATTATCACCTGCTAGAAGTGCCACTTGACTTACAGCCTCTTTTTTAGGATCTAGTTTACAGAAAAGCCACCCAGAAAGTACCTAAGGACCTGGAATAGAAATCTGGCCATCTGGGTTTAGCACCAGGGTCTGTTAGAAATCTCCTGTATGAACTTGGGCATGTTGTTTAATGTCAAGAGATGAACAATAAGAAATACATAGAGTAAAATTATTAATAAGATTAAGTGACTTATGAGCCCTTAGGAAATCCCACAAGGTACTGAACTCTTTTGTAACTTCCAACTCTTCAGAGAGAGAGATTAATTCCCCATCACTGCAACAGGAATCATGCATCCTCTGCCTTAACCAGTTTTGCTTCAGAGCAGWATCTTTGACATGCTAACTGCAACAGGCAAGTCTGAGGGTCTCAATTTGCTAAGGACATTATGCTGTTGCTGACYTGAAATAATGAAATACCACCATCACAACCACTGTCCTCAGCCCTTMGTGAGGGCACAGGTCAGCAGGAAATTTTCAGCACTATGCAGTAACACACTGCCCAAACCTCATTTTTAAAAATKAAATCGGGAGTCAGAATAGTGTCAGACAAATAAAGTGTCAGCCATCACTGCCATATTTTGTGTTCTAGGACAGATCTCTTCAAGTTGAAAAACAAAACAAGTCTATGCTGGATAGCATAGGAAAGTCAATTCATCTGTTCAGGAGCAGTCTGTAAGCAATACTACTTTGTCCATCTCAGCTGTCTGACAGAGATTCTACCCCTTCCTCTCTGATGCTGATTTTATTTACTCATCTCAATTAATGCTTAATTAGACTACAGATTCATTCAATTTCTAGTTCTTGTAGATCACCAATGCAAATCCTTAGTACCACAACCTTTTGTAATAAAAGCATATATAATCTCAACTTCTCAGTTCTCAAAAAATGTAAAACCTTGCTCAGTTTCCCATTTTCTCCCCAGCTCCATAACTTCYAGGGGTATGTTAAAACAGTATCAGTTTTTGGGGAAAAAGCTTGTAAAGTCCTGTGTTCATTGGTATGGGAACACTTTGTACTGTAAAGGCAAACTCAGCTCTCCCCCAAGGGAGAAGGGAGAGAAGGCATGTTGGGCATATTCACAGATGGCCTAGACCCTGCATTAAAAACACAATGCAAGAAGCTGGCCAGAACCTGAGGAAACAAGAGAATGGCAGCATGACCCACACCTCACTGCAAGACTCCGCAGAGCTGGCAGACCACAGAGGGGGAAAAAATCAGCGAGACATAACAAATCCTTTTTTTCCATAGGGAAAATCACTGCAACAGTTGAATCTATCAGGTTGTTGCTGCCAGAAGGAAAACCTCACTAACCTACTCCAGCAGCTTCCTGACCCCTGCTTCCCAGCCACCTCTTGTCCCTTGCTGATACCCAATGGTGCTCATTAGACTGGAATTCCCATGACCATGGTCTCTCACTCTGCCATGTCAGTGAACTGGATGTGGCTGCAGACGGGGTCTGAACAGTGTCAGAGATGCCAAATACAAAATAAGTGACAGGAGTACGTACCAGAAACAGAGAGGAGACAGCAGTGATTCCTTGCTCTCAGCCACTGAGATCTACCAGATTTGGTCAAGTCACCTCATGCAATTTTAAGTCACTTGAAACTACTCAAGCTTCTAGAACATAAATTGTCTTTCAAATAAAGAACAACCTGAGAAGGCCTCTGTGTAACTTTCTGCATTGGCAGTATGTTCCAAAATCACACACAAAAGAAAGCATTTTCARAAGTTTACAGCACTGCTGGAGTGCAGAAAAGCTATCCCTCAGAAAAAGAATATAGAAAATATTCCCACAGTCATGAAATGTAAAGCATTCATCATTGTTCAGTGGAGATGCAAAGCTGTTTTTGTTGTGAATTACTAAGACCTTTATTTCTATATATACAGAAAAGATCCATTTTTCTCAATACTCACAAAAGCTCCTCAGATATGAGACTTCGTAGAAGGAATTGCATGAATGGCTCCTTACCTTTTCCATTCCTGGAACGTGGAATGCCTAACAGAGCAATAAGAATAATAGGTCTCAAGCACTGAAGAAATGATCACAGGTAATGAAGAAGAACTGTCCTAGGAGAGGGAGGCAATTCAGAGCAGACTTCAAAGTGACTTCCTGCAGCTCTCAATACTATTAAGGGATGATAAGAAAGAAACTTGAGTAAAGGCAAGACAGATGAAACAAAGAGGGTGAAGATTAAAGAGCTTCTAGAAATGTAAAGGACAGGAGCTATAAGCAAAACGAAAAGTGATTTTCTAGCCTTCTTAATGCACCAAGTACCGGGACATGTATTGAAAGAAGATGCTTTAAAAAGTCTTTCCAAGAGACACCATCACTGCCGTGCTTGCGCAAGAGCCAAACTCATTAGGAGATGGAATCAGCATTAGGAAGAGGATGAAGGAGGCGCCCTGAGGCTTTTCCCTGCTCGGCTCGGCCAGTAGGTGTCACAGCAGTCAATGCTATCAGTGCACAGCGACGCCAGGCCACAGAGGTGTCTAGTTTGGAGAACGCTAAATCACTGTGCTTAAAATAAATCGGCTTTAATTAAGATTAAAGAAAAAAAAAAAAAAAAGAAGTCATTAGTCATTTCTATGACTTTCTACCAGATATTTCAAGTATCCTTAAAGAGCTTGGAAAGAACGCAAACAGATTGCCAAACATGTCAGCAAATACCACAGCTCTTACACCTGCACTTAGGGCTTTAGTGAGGCATTAAACACTCCGTGCTGGCACAGGTTAAAACAACAGAGACGCCTGCTGCCCCCTCCCCAGTGGGATCAGCCAGCCTAACCAGCACCTACAGTTCAGGTTAGATCCCAGGCATGCCTGGTCTGAGAATCACAGCTAGAGAACATCAGGCTGTCACAATGCAAACGTAAAGCCAGAGCAGTACGAGTTGCCGAAGCAAGAGAATTTTAAATAATTTTTWAAAAATTTTCTACTTCAAAAGAAATGCAGAACAAATACATCTAAGAGAGCTCCTTGGGTTTAGCTTCTTTTTGTCCTAGTGTGAATGCTCCAGCAGCAAAACTTCAGGCTGAGTGTTTTCCTCTCTTTCCCAGCACTGAGGGAAGCAGATGGGCTCTAATCATGCTCTGATACAGCAAAGAGAAGAAAAGCATATGATGGCATCCCCCATCATGAGTCTGCCTTTATGCTTGCCAGTCAGCTGTGCACATATAAAGCAATCATGACTTTGTTTGGCATTTCCTCTGGAACATATGGTGATTTACTATGCAGTTCCCTGCATGTATTGACACTGTTTTGAATCGCACTGAAATCCTTCCCTACTATATGCAGAAACATAAATACGTGTGGTTTATGATTAGGGTAGTGTCTACCCGATAGCAAAAGGGTCCTACCAAGAGCTACAGAGYAGCTGCTGACAGCCCCCTGTTCCCAGTCACCAGAGGTTTCAGRAGGAGGAAATGGCTTTGTTTTTGGGGGGGAGACCATGGCAACTTGTGACAAAGCAAGACAGCTTTAAACAGCCCACCTGTGCCCAGAGGACCCCCACTGCCTGGCTGACCATGCCAAGCAGTTTCTGTTTGTCAGCATCCAGCCCTGCTCTATCCTTTCTGCCTAGTCCCACTGAGTAGTGGGTTGCATAATGATCCAAAAATAGATCACTGAAATATGAAAATTATTAGACATACTTAATAATAATCCCTGCAGCTAAATTTTTCATAGCAGGCAATTGGCTGGCAGGTTACACAATATAGCATCCAAGATGTGAGTCAGAGCAAAAAAAGAAGGAAGCTACAAGAACATCAGTTAAAAAAAACCCCACAGGTCTAGGCAGTGCTCTCAGTTCATTACCAAAATACATCAACTGTGGCAACTGGGTCTTCAAAAGCTGTGCAACTTTGGAACACATAAGAGTTTTCTTTTCTCACCAGTAATTGAAGAGACCAGTCAATAATTAATCTTCTCATGCAGGAAACACTTTTTTTCTTCAGTGGCACTGATATGAAGAATACAAGTTAGATTTAACAGTGTCACTCAAATTTTGTAAAATCAAGAGAAATATCAAAAAAAAATGCCCTGTGAAACACCAGGATTGGAATATTCTTTTACTGTAAGTTTTTCTTAAAACAAAGACAAATCCATTGGATTGCCACAGTGTCTGCTGATTTTTACGCAGTCATATTTGTAACATTCTTGAAGCCCTTAAGAGAGAAAAAGACAGTTTGTCTTTTAAAAGACAGAATTCCAGTGAACAACTCTTAAGCCCTTCGCTCCTTGGGAAAATAACCATACTGCCCACAAGATGCATCTCATCAAGAAAATGTAATTAGGTATAATTACTTCACCTTGCTTTTAAGRAGCTATTACCATTTGCTGTTCTTGGCGCATAAGGTCCCACCTTCTTCAACACAGATGCACAAAAAAATCTTACCAAAGTAAACCAGGATACTGAATACACATTTACTTCTCTAAAGAAAAGAGATGAGAAAGAATAAGCAGAGCAGATGTTCAGATGTTAGTGGGTTTGCTTGGTGCTTCACCAAACAACACTGGGACAACACGGTGATAAAGGCAGTAAGAGCCTGCATAAGCCTGACTAGAACTAGGAAAAGAAAAAAAAAAAAGCCAGTATTTTAGTGGTACAAGAACTGAAACTAATCAGGTGACCATAGGCTATTTATAGCACTTTWAGAGCCTGAAAAAGTGTCATGCAAGCAAGAAACCTGCCTTTAAACGTTTAATCTTGGATCACATTAAGCAAGCCAGATAAGAAGCACTCGTGATTGCTCAAGGCACTTGGGTGAGTGGTTCGCTCACCCAAAGCTCCCACGTTTCTGCAAAAAGCTGCTGACTGCTGGCTTCGAGCTCTGAGAAGACTTAGCAGTGCCCAAGAATGGCCTCAACAAGAGTGCTTCACAGTATCACATTCAGTCATCAAAACCTTGGCTTCAACAATGGCCTTATCAAAACAACTTTATCAGTTAAAATTAAACCATTGTTGTTTCCCAAAGCCCCTGCTCCAAGCTCACCTAATGCTGCACGAATGCAGACCCCCATCTAAAGGGGTAAGAAAAACCTTTGGGGCACTGAATTCAATTACAAGCTTTAAATTACAAGCTTTGTAGAGCCCTGTAACTCAGGCTGTTGCACTGTAACTCACGCCAGGTTGCAGAGAGGAGATGCTCTCTGGAAAGCACAGGTTTCAAGGGAAATCAAAGTGGGAGCTCCTGCCTGGGTGGCAGCACTAGAATCATAATCAAGGAAATAAAAGGAGCTTGATGGCACCCTAACAAGCATGAGTCAATGTATTTCATGCTTGTCTGCCATCAGGAAAGGCAGAGATGCTTTACCAGTGCCCAATAAAAAGAGCAGTTTAATTTCCAGTGTCTAGCAAGCAGCTTGTTCCAAATCTGTTGTTTGCTTCATTGGAGTATAAAACAAAATCAAAATTAAATCATTTGTCTGTTTCTCTAGATCGTTTAGGATGTCTAAAGGCAATTGAAGCTTTCTAATAGGAAACAAAAAATATTTATATTGTAAAACAATCTGAAACAATTAATATTATGCTATTAAAGCATTACTCTTTTTCTCCATTTAATGCAAGCTGCCATATCAGTACCCTAAGATAAAATGGAAAGCTTCCTAATGCAATCATGATTAGTACATCCTAAGAAAAATATGTGGGAACTAAAGAGTCACGGATCCAGGATTAGCCAAATAATGRCTAACATTGGCTTCCTCTACATTACAAAGTTAATTTGTTTAGCTTATCATCATCATTATTATTACTGCATCTTCACACCCTACTCCTACCTGCTCACTCTGGCCTTACTGACCATGCAGAATTCATTCATCATTTTCACAAGTAGAGACTAGAAACCTCTGCTTAAAGAAGGATCAGGAATTTCAATAGAAGCATTCCACCACTGGTGTTAGATCCATTTTAGGAGGCTTCCAGACATAAGAACTATTCCTGTTTGTTTGTTTGTTGCACAGCTCCATGACCATTAAACACCCTGCACTGAACTGTGTGCTACATTTCAAAAGCAAAAGTTTTTGCTTTGGACGGTTTGTGCTAGAAACCTCCAAATAGCTCAGAAGAAGAATAGCCCTTTGTAAAAAAACCTTATTTTCTTCCAGATCAATTAGCTTTGACACTTCTATGGCAAAATGACCAATATTCAATGTCCAGCTGCCCTTTCAGAATGTTCCTGAGCACTGTCTATGTATGCCAGACGGCCTCAGACTTGAACAGGAATGTTGTCTTCTCTGCTGCTGCCCAGCCTGGTGTCTCGAGCACCCTCTGCCTGATCTTTGCATCCCTGAGAGGCGACCTACTGCCACAGGCACCATCCCTTGTAAGATAAGGCAATCTAATCTCTATTATCACACTGGCTGTCTGCACCACTCCCACAGCACCAAGCAGCCCCATGGAGGGGATCCTGTCCAGCTCTGCTACACGCCTGCATCTCCTCAGACAAGGTTAGAGAAATGGAGAAAGAGCTCAAAAGCAGGAAAAATCCAGATCTCTGAGAGGTCAGCCTTCCTGGCTCCCTAGGCTCACCAAGGACTGTATGTGAAAAGCCAACCACCACTGATATCAGACCTGTTTGCTCACATGGAGCACAAGAACCCTTCTCCCTGCCTCCTCAGGCTCTTAGCTCCAGCACTGTCTCCTGAGAAGGACAATATGGCACAGCTCATGGAGTGTGAGATGTCCCACATGTCTGAAGGGACACAGCTGGCCCAGGTCACCTGCAAAAGGCTGCTCAGAAGGTGTGGGGCTCATCTGCTGGTGGGCAGAACACAGCAAATCACACATGCAGGGTAAATCTCGGAGGGAAACATGACCTGGTATMATGGTCAGGCATGGGTAGGCAGAGTGCATGGTGTGCTGAACCAGTCTCACATCCCAAGCACACACAGTTGCTAAGCGAGTCTGGGAGCCTGAGCAACCCACAGCTGGCACTYACCCAACAACTGTGGAGCAGCAGCTTGATCACATGTTGTTTTTCTAAGGTGGGAGGGCTGCAGGATGCAGTGTGCTATATCTGTTCTGGTCCTTAAAGCAGCTCTGTCACTCATGTTCACACAGAGGAGCAGGAGCACCAGGATCAACCATGCACCACTTGGGCACCACATGGAAACAGCAATTGAGATTGCTTTTGGTGATCACCATGGTAGAGGCCCAGCAGCACGACCTGTCCAGTGGGAGAGGTCGGCTTCACATCCAAACTACACAGCTTCTGAAGCTGCGCTTTTCACAGTGGGTGCTGTAAATCACCGGGCCAGGTAGCCCAGTGAGGAAGGGGATGCCCCATTCCTGGAAACATTTAASGTTAATTGAACTCTGAGCAGCCTGAAGAAGGATGAAGAGGTCCCTGCTCACTGCAGCACAATCAGACTAGATAACTTTTAGAAGGTCCCTTTCAACACACCTATTCCATGATTCTACACTGGGCACCCCTGGCTCAAGGTTGTGTTATGGTAGCCAAAAGACCTGATGCAGTGTGTACCAGGGACTGTGGTCCCACATCAGACTTTCTTGAAGGCACTGCGTTGGTAGGGCTATATGTGAGTGCTAGAGCAACCTTGGATACAGACAGCTGAAAATGTCACYAGAAGGTGCTCCTGACTGCTTCATCCTTTGCTGGTTGCTTTGATGATATTCCTTGGGGATCATGAGAATGCAGATGTTGCTGTATTGCGACTTCTGCAGTCAGGAAGGGGTCCCAGACAGGCTGTCAAATGGTGCAGTCTGAAGGGTTTCTTTGAGGGCCAGCATGGGGAAAAGTTGGTGAGGCAATTTAAGGTTGCTCTTTACTGGTCCACSTGCTCCAGTAAAACCCCMAAACACCAAGCTATCTCTATCCCCWGTCACCAGCTGCTGTCCTAGAGCCTTGTGGATCACAGAGCACCAGCTGCTCCATTCATCCAGGATTTTTTCACCCACCTCCATGGAGAGGTACCAGATGCTCCACTCCTCTCCTGCCTTTCTCTGTTTAACTTGCTTCTCTGCTGGGAGGCTCTTGGTACATGCAGCATTCAACAGGGGAAGAGGGMCAGGCCTGTACTTCAAATACCATTTTTCTGTCCTCTCCTGACAACCTTTTCTTTGTTTTTTGCTCACTCAATTGTTTCCTTTAGTGCACTTGTGTGTACTATCAAACATTTACAGGCTGGCTTTTGTTTCAAAGCACTTTGGAGGACCACAGCACAAAACTAGAGTCTGCTCTTCCACTCCACAAGGCATAATTCAGCATATTCTATTACCTGCTGCAGACCTCTGAAGGTCCCCTACACATGCCTAGAAAATCCTGGTTCCATTCCTCATTGTCACTGAGGATCACCGTACAAGGTATCAAGACAGCAGGTCACTGAATCCTTTGCATTTCAGTTTCCCTTCACATACATACAATAAAYCATTCAACATCTTATATAAAAGAAATAAAGAAATACAGCCCCATATGAGCTCTTTGGATGAAGTGCTCCACTTKTATACCTTAAAATGTCCAGTGTAAATTCCACCATGTAATAAAATGACAATATTATTAAAGATGATTTGGTAGGGGCCTTATGATTCCCCAATATGTTCTTTTCTGAACAGCTCTCTGAAGAGCATGATGGGGTTTTGAAAATCTTACTGATTGGAAAATGTGKTGAAAAAAGCAATATGCAATATTTAATGACAGATTTTCAGAGCGTGCATTGAGAAATAGCCCCTCAGTATTTGTGAAGTTATGCCTTCACATCAGTAACAAATATGCCAGACATAAAAGTAACAGAGCCATTGCAAATTTAGACAAACTTCTATAAATTTTGGAAATATATTACAAACCAAAAGGCACAAGTTTTCCAAACTCCTTTCATGGCTGCATCTGTGTTACAGAATGGTTTGGGAATGAATACTGAAAGTAATTTATGAACTATTTTGATTGTCAAACACAAATTACCATTTTCAAGGTTGCTGAAAAAGACCATCATAATGCTTTTGTTACAGGATATAACTCATCCCAAATGACATCCCAAATAAAAGCTTTTCATTATTAATTCTTCCATTCACTCATATGAATCTGTCATTGGACTAAATGTGAATCTCCTCTTTCAGAAAGGGTACAGGATAATCACTGAGAACACATAAGCCACTGAAACTTTTACTCCTACAAGACTTGCTGCTTGAGCAATTTGAAAAATGCAGGCGAGGAAAACCAAAGGTTAATATTTCTAGACTACACCAAATTTCTCGTGGCAAAGCCAATATCCATTTGTTACAGCTAACACAGTTTTATTCCCCTGTTATTGCCTTGTATCTTAACATAACCAAAGGTTACAGCATCCTCACATTTCCACTCTAGCCAACTGTCTGATCAAGTATGTGATGGAAGTCRACAGCAATTTTGTTTTCATTAATCAAGATAATAAATGGCCATAAATAACATCTTTGCAGYTACTGTGAAGTAACAGCGAAACCTTGAAAAACAACAAATTGCACGTCCTCCTACTTAGAGGAAGACTGCAACGTGCCTCACTTCTGCAGCRCGACAAAAAAATGCTGCAATTTACACAACATTTGTATTTTGTAAAAAAAACAGGCATCAACCTTGAAGATGTGAGACAAAGATGTATTTATTCCAGTCAACCTGGGTATACCCTTAGATCTTTTGAAAGAGTAAGGTCCTGAGATTTTTGTGGCTATTATATTTGGGCTTGGGGTTGGGTTTTGGGGTTTTTTTTAAGAAGCAAGGTAAAAAAAAAGGTTCCAAAAGAGGAACATAATTCTGTATTTTCACACAAAGACAATGCTTACAAAAGTAAGTCATCCAATGTATTACAAAATCATTGCGGCAGAAATTTTCTTGGATTTTCTGATGTCAGCTGTGTAAATGAAAAAAGAAAAAAAATTGTGTGGTATATTTATTACAGAGCATATGGGAGAAATGACCAACCATAAAGCATGTCAGAATGGTGGAAACACATCCTCTTAAATTTTAAGATGGTGGCACAGTATCTTTCAATGAAAAGGTAAAGCAAAGCCAGGTTGGGGAATGCTGGGAAATGATGTAAATATGGTTTGCCAAAGTCACAAAGACTTGGAACAGTGCATGTGTGGAGTCTTTTCTTTCTGTGTTTGAAAAAGACCCCTGGAGATGGTGATGAAAAGAACCATACAGGTATATGGTAGTAAAAGCTCATTATAATAAAGTCCAAATACTTCTTYAATTGGGTGTTGGGTTTTCACATTYRTAGTGCTGTACTAATTAAAAATGGATTTAGCAGACTTAACTCYTGATAAAATCTGGTGAAAACATTATACAGTCTCACAGCTGCAGAGAGAGACAATGGATTTGGACCTGTGGTTAATTAAGATCCCTTCATGTCCAGCTGCATGGCTGTTTGTGGATAGTGAAATTCCCGCTCCAAGTTCTATCAGGTAAGCATTTTGGGATGCTAAGTGTACTTGGAATAGCCTACCACTGTATGCTCCTGTTTCAGTTGAGGGAGATATACTGAACACACTCTATAKATATMTAKATAKMYAKATAGATATAAAAATATGTACATACACACACAAGATGCTGTAATTCCCATCCCATTTTGTAATGTAAAAAGCAATAGAGAAAATTTATGGGAACCAAAAAAAAAGCCATTACAAGAGGGAGAATATTAATATTTCCAAGGGGAGCTGAGTCTAAGTCCCCTCTGCTGTCTGCTAATTCAGAAAAATTACTCTAAAAACACCTAGTGCATTCATTTGTATAGGGATTTTACATTTTACATCAGTGCCAGGTATCRCATTTCCATTTGAAAATCTGAATCCAAACAGGTGTTTGACATAACAGTGCACCTGCTTTTGAGGAAGGAATCATACACAGATTGAAGAATAACCCAGTTGCTGGCTACCAAATKAGTATTAAATAAAGAGCGGATGATTTGTGATCCTACTTTCAACATATTTCTCAAAGTAAGTTCTTACACCAAGCCACAGCACAACACACTCCTTAAAACCCAGTTTTAGCTGAAGGAAAAGTTGGTAGCTACAGTTATAGCAGATGACTGGCAAGATACCCTATCAAGTTTTGTTTGCAATTGGTTCATTCCCATGATGGCAAAGTGTACTGGATTTCAAACTCAGAAACTCTCACAAGGTCACACCTCGTCATTCCTCCACTTCAGATCCAGCAATCAAACACTTCAATGTCATGCTGGAATGGGCAGCAGCCTGTAAAGCAGGTTGACATCAGACACTCTATTACCTGCTTGATTTCTTGCAGCAGGCTTGAGACCCAGGAATGTGGCACGCTCCCRGCTATTGTCCCCCAGCAAGATGCTCGTTCAGAGGCAACTGAAAGGCTGACTCTCAAGGACAGATACAGGAAAAACATCARTTGTCTACACACATAGGTTAGTTTGACCTCTCAGTATTTACTGCTTATCTTTTCCCAGATCAAGCTTTGCCTCACATAAAATCTTAACAGGATTTATTGTATTTAAGGTGAGTTACTTTATGCCCTTCAYGGTGCATAGCAAATAGAGCTCTCAGAGGAACTATGGAGACCTGGTTCAGGCACGCAAAGAGGAAAAGGACCTCCTTTGTCTCACTGTCCAAGAGCTCACAGTTACACAAAAAGTCTCAACATTTAAGCAAGAAAACACAGGACCTGTAGTTAGGGTTTGATCTGGAGCTGGGACCACAAAGAYTCTACACAACACTAGCTGCAACCTCCAGGAGTTACTTTCTTTTCCTTTCTTTTATTTTTCCCCACAGGGGGCAGTTATCTCAGCTTTCATTGGAGTGCTGAAGAAAACATCAATCTGATCATTTAGATTATAAAGTCTGATTGCTCAAGTATRTTGGTTGGCCAATGTAACTCGGTTTTTATATTGCACAGTTATCTGTATTCTCTCTGCTTCATGGAATACCTTGAACAGGCTGTGTTTGGATCTGCAGTCCTATGAGTTCAGCTCTTAGTGATCCTAGAGAAGACCAGAAGATCAAAGCTGTAATGCCAGGTAATAATTTCCTTTTAATAAGTTTGTCCTGAGCCCAGCTGCTTCCCGGACAAGAAAGATTATTTTTAGAAAGAAATAAAGCAGGAGGGTATTAAGTCACTGTTCTGTCTTTTGCTTGGTCAGTAGTGCTCCACAGTGAAGGGTCACCACACCAGGTTACACCAAAAAATAAAACCACCAGGCCACAGAGMTTACCAAGGCATTGACATAATTAGTGCAGTTATAATACATGATACAGCACAGCACACACATGCAAAAAAGCCTGAGTAACAACATGAATATATTAGAAAGAGTGTGTGACTTTGGAATTACTTGAGAGCYTCAGCAAAAGGCCAGTAACTGTACATACATATATAGACATACACACAGGGATGGCAGGCACCAATAAAAAAAAGAATTCTATTTTTTGTATTAGAAATACTGACAGATTTTCAAACTCTGGCCACTCAGTCATAGTAAGCAGTAGAAGACTGCTGTGGAGAAAGGGTAGGAATTCTTTGAACTCCCCTGGAATGTCCCCTCTTTGCCACCATGGTGCACAACTGGATTAGTGCACACTTGACTGTGAGCAGGTGGTGCAGTGCCATGAACATACTGAACACATCACACAGACAGACCACACATGTTACACTTTATTTCTCTAAATCCATACATTAGTAACAAAATTCGTGAGTTTAAATTTGGGATTAATCCTTCCTACTGCAAAAATACCAGCAAGAATTTCACTGTTTTCACAAGGAAAACTGGATTCCCAGACTGTGTAAGAGCAGCTACACTGTCTTTTGGATTATCGTCTTCTGTCCCTGGTGGTGGGCCAACATTTGGAACTTCCTCAGCTCCCAAGAAATTCATTTTCTATTTTAAAAAGGCTTGGGGGAGCTATTCTGGGGAATCCTCATTCACTCTGAGCAACCTTTCCCTGTATTAAAACTTTTGCTATGTTTTAGTCTGCATGGTAAAAATCAAAGCAATGTATTTTTTTCTGTAGAGATAAACAAGCTGGTGTGGGTGGTTGTGCACATTAAAATGAGACAAAACTCGTTTCTAATGTCAGCTTTCTATTAATCATCTGAAAATAGCTTCACAAAAGCCCAATGTGTCTTTTTTTAAAGGATTAAAAGAGTAGGAAATCAAATTTTATTTTAATTCACCATCAACCTTGTTAAGTGCATTTTTTATCTACTCAGAACAGCTTTCCCATATATAGAAAGACTTTATGAACACTCTACATATTTCAAAAAGGGCAAAATTTTTTTGTTTCATATTTAAAGCTGAGTATTTAACAGGTCACTAAGGGAAAAAAAAAAACTTTCAAAAACAATTCAAGCAAGTCTCCTCAAAATGTTATAAAACAAAGTATCAATTCTGCTTCTGGATTAATAAATGAAGTGCTTAATCTCAATTTCTGGTTGACCAGAACTCATTCCCTTTACTGCATTTTTTTTCCAGGTAGTGACATATACTTAGAATGTCTTTATTAACATAATATTGACATAGCTTTCCATACTCAGAAAACACATTGTGAAATAGCCAAAATTCTGGGTTTATAAATTCAGTCTTGCACAAATTCAATTCCTAATTCAGTGATCAGAATTCAAATGACAGTTAAGTATTTAGTGAAGAGCATGGGAAAACTATAAATCTACAATAGCACAGAATAGGAAATATTCTTCAAGAAAGATACTTCAAGGAAGTTATGGTTTTAGTATCAGCTTCATAAAAGAATAATATCCTTCCATTTTAAGGTGAATTGTAATTCAAATTTCACCCTTACCAGCTCTTCCATCAATTTTATGGATGATTATTAATAGCTGTTGATGGCTATGTTACTTTTAATGGGATTTTCTAGTGAATGGCCTATAGAATTTCAATAACTTCTTATTTCTGTGAGGAAATAGGTGTTTTGTGTGGTATACTAGGTTTCTCCTTTATAACAGTTGTACAGACAGCACCTAAATGTATGAAAATTACTCATTATTCATAGTAGCAGAAGGCATCTCAAACATGTGATCAATTCATTTAATCAGTTTAGATGGGATTAGTCATTTAAGAGCATTCTAAAGAAGCATTTTGCTACTTACCCACAGAGCTTTATCTAAGCCACAGCTAAAATTTACATGACAATGTATCATGTAGTGAGTAAAAGCAACAGAACAGTTTTGTTGCCTGTTTTGGGTTCACATGGCAATGGTTTGATAGCAGAAGGGCTGCAGATTTGGGGGTGAATTTGTGTCTRGGAAGAAGGGAAGGGATGGGTGAAAAGTGTTTTTTGTTTTTCTTATTTGTCATTACCCTACTCTGATTAATTGGTAGTAAATTAAATTATTTCCTTCAGTCAAGTTTGTTTCACCCATGATGGTGATTGGTAAGTGACCTCCTTGTCCTTACATCAACCCACAAGCTTTTAATTTTATTTTTCTCCCCCTGTCCTGTTGAGAAGGGGGAAGTGATASAGAGGCTTGGTGGGCACCTGGAACCAGCCAAGGTCAACCCTCCACAGTGTCTTAGAACTTCTTAATTATCTTTTCTATTGTACATACACATTCCCACTATACAAACAATTTGTCTGTAGCCACATCTTCCCCTCCATAAACATGTGAGCCCAAGGCTCYGTGACATATGAATTAAATAGAACAGAAATAAGTTTAGAATTTGGAAGTATTGGAAAATAAAACTTTAAGATGATTCAGCTGCAGTRTAATGAATTTGCTTTTGCTTGAACACAGCCATATACTTCAACAATCACTGTAGCTGTATGAATGTTAGATGCTTGCAGTTCGTCAAATCCTCTCCAAGTGAGGGTGTTAAGAATTTAGCTGGAGGGGTCCAACAAACTACAGAGGAGGAGAAGGAAGAAATCCAAAGGCATGTCCTCCTGAGAGCATGAGATTTCAACTCACTGACAGACACAGCACTAAAACTCTCCACAGAAGATGYGCACACAGCATGCCTCAGAGCACTTTCAATAGAGTGTGAAGTCTGTATGCCCAAAAATCTGTGGGCCAGCTAAACAGTTCTCTGTCAGAGACAGATTGAAGTTAGGATGTCCAAGGCCAGAGAAAAGATRCAAAAATGCAATACGGAATCTACCAGTGATGAAACAGATTGAAATATCTTTTGTTTAGATTGACATGGAGAAACCATGAGTACAAGAACATCCAACTCCCTAAACAGCTTTTAAAAAGCAGCATAGGAAAGTACTTAACTGTTTATTTACATTTGGACAGTTTTTTTGGAAATAGACAACTCTGCCTCCTGGACAGCTAATTTGGCAGAATTCCCAAGCCACAGGCCCTTCCAGACATCTCAGTCATGTCCAGTGTCCTTGATTTTCAGTGCTGCAAGATGCATGCCAGTCAAACATCAAAATCCTCTTCCCACAGGACTTGTGGGATTGCTTTGGTGAATACAAACACAGGRGAAAGAAGTAAACTGTCAGTTTGACCACGGTGAAATCCATCATCAAATGGGACAATATTCTAAAATTAAAACCTTTCTCTCTTCAGTGTAAGAAAGCTTTGTTAAAACCTTCCAGCAATTCAGGCCTTTGTGTATCAGAAAGAATTCTGGGATACCAATTTGAACCTCTATCATGAAAAAGAATTTTAAAACTTGTCATGTGGAAAGGCAGAATATAAGGCCATGGACTGCCTCTCTGAAAACAAACTGCTGCCAATGCCCCCTGAGATTTAAAATCAGGGCTTGAGGCACTCCTAGCTGAAATGTATGATGTGAGAGAGGTTCTCTCTCTAGTTACAGCTTACACTATCAAAAGAAGAAAGATTAAGCTAATGCTGAAAAGGAAAGCATAATTACCTTTGAAAATTGCTTTTTGAAAGAGATGGGAGTCCCGTCCACTGGCACAGTTGGAATACCATGGAATAAACACACCRCTACACGTACAAAAGCAAGTAATCYTAAACTGCCAAGGAGAGAGACTATTCTGTTAAAATCACTGCTCTCTCAAGAAGTGTGCTCTGACTAGGAGCTCTGGCTCTAAGTCACTAAATCATGTTTGATTTGTAAAAAAGCAGAACATTCTTTGCCACTTGTTTCATTCTAACAAAATCCCAGTAGCATACCTAGATCCTACTGCATTCCTTCTTTTATATCAGGATACAAATTTCAGCTTCTGGGAAAGCTACTTGTGTTTTCTATCATGACACTCCAAAGTATTCAGAATTAGTCATTTAATCTCTATCCAGGCTAAAATGGCTTACTAGAGAAATCTCAGSTTAATAAATTATGTATAAGAATTCTCCCTTTTATATAGTGCGAGCAGTCATTTGAGCTATAACATCATTTATGGCTGCAGCAGAATGAAATGAGCAAATACAACCCCGAGTAAGTTAATATTGGTCACAAAGCTCACATGGAAAAGAAAAAACTGCCAAAGCCAGAACATTTGCCTTTCCCATTCCTAAAGAAGGTGTCAGCAAACTTGCAGCCCATCACAAGCCAAAGATGACAGGTAACTACCAAGCAAGCTTTTCTCTTATTATGCTTTTACATGCCTGGAGCTATGATATCCAATCTGGAAACCCAGAAGTGTTTAAATGATTTGTGGGAGAAACCAGATCTCCATCTAGCCTATAAATCCTGCTGCCCTCCTAACCTGCAGTATTTCCTTTGTCTAGCATACCCTCCATGAGGGTGAGTCTGTCACTTGACTATCCCACAATAACCCCAGTGTCTACACTCTGTTTTCTCTCTGAGATTCCAAAAATGGAGAGAAACTTCAAGTTAACCTGCTTTTATTTCACAACATTGTTACAGCAGGTATCGGTCTGAAATAAAACCTCTATCAGCTTCCTTTTAGCTGCAAAGCCTTCAAGTCCAAAATACAGCCACAGACTGCAGTTTCAGTTTTTTAGGATGGCAGAAAGAGAGATGCAGAAGATGATTCTCCCCCTGTTCCCACTTCAGTGAGAATTTCAATGACTGACAGCACAAGCAGTTAATTAAAGGTCTGCTTTCTCTCCTTTAGGAAAAATAAAAAGTTTTCTAAGTCTGAGCTCCAGTCCAAGGTAACCAGACAGCTAATAACTTCAGGAGGGATTTTAGTCACTTGAGGAAACTGCTCAGGGAGTTTGAGTTTTGTCACCTGACAGCAAGCTGACACTTTTAGAAAGGAAGATATTTCACTGGCATTTGTTGAGAAAGTGYGTGAAAGAAAACTGCTTTCACAGCACAGATATTCAGGGACAATAATGACATTCCAGGAAACTTTTCCCTCTGCCACAAAGTCTTCAAACATCACAGGCAGTAACACTTTATTCCTGCAGCCCTGTTCTGTGGAAGGCATAAACGGGACACACGGACCCGAAGTGTCCAGCCCTTCCAGCTCAGCTCAAACCACATTCAAGACAAGTAGGAAGCACAGCACAAGGAATGTTGCTTTTAACTTTGCCCAAATCCAGCTCTAGGTTCAGCTCAGCTCAAGACCAACTGATCCGTTTAGGTACCTTCCAATGTACTGCTTATTTCTGTCAAAGAGCACATGGATCCAGAGCCMGTAAATGGGGGAACATCTATTCACTGGCACTGACAGGCCTGGGACAGGGAGTCCCAGCTCCACCAGGGATCCCTAGAGCAAACCCAGCAGCCAAGGAAGATGTGAACATGGTGAACAAATGGAACAATGCTCAAGCTCACTTCAACTGAGTGAAAGCTGGCTACAAAGCACCTTGCACTGTGGTATCATGCATCACATCAGTATCATGGCCAAGTGAAGGCACATGTACTCCAAATATGGGGACACCTGAGAAGAATAACTAAGTTGAAAAATATGAGACCCTTCTGAAAAAAAAATGCCCAAAGCTGCTTTTTCATGTATTTAGAATCAATATGAATATATTTGGGATGAATACACACTATCTATATTTCAACTAGTTGAACACTTTTGAAACCAGAGATGAAGCTGTTTATTGAAATGGAAAGTGTAAATCTGGTATTTATACTCCAAAGGATTTGCAATACATCACAAGTGTAACTAACAGAAGGTACCAGTTCATCTTAATTCTACAAAATTCCATTTGCAGAAATAGACCAGAGAAGTGTTAGAAGTGACAAGCTGGGGAGCKATTTCTATTAAAAAAATCACAGATATTTAAACCAGACTAAATTCTAAAATCTAAAAAGTTGCCTTTTAATGTGCATTACCTCAAATGTCCGAAGTATCGTACCTTCTATGCATTTCCAAGAGCATATATTATTCCCATTATTTAACATTTGCATTCTGATTGCAATCAACCTTCTTTTAATAAAATAAATAACATTACAGTCTGTTAACCTAGAACTGTCAAACCCTCGTTTCCATTATCAATCAATGCCACTTTTCTGCTGACTGCAACTCAATTAAGATCCAATTATTTGAATAACTGGATGGAAATTGCTATCATAAGATGTATATTTTTATTAGGAACATTTTGTATAGAAAACTGACAGCACAGAAGCTGTAACACTGTGGTTGAGTAAGTGTAACTTGGGCTGGGAAAAGCAATGCTGATAAACACGGAGGGACAGTGCCACTCCTGGAGTAGATATTTGAGTCTAAAGTTGGGATTTCTGGCTCAGAGCAGGTCCAAAATGATGTGATTCTGCTAGCACTACTATGAGCTTTGTGAAAATTGGTCCTTCTATGCCTCAAGGCTTCCTATTTCTACAGATGTTAAAAAAGAAAARAAGTAGTTATATATTGTGAGAGAGTACCACATTACTCATGGAGTTAATTATAAAATATGTCAGTCAGTGACACTGATTTTTAAGTGGTATCCATGTAAAATTATTTCATTTCTTTTATTTCCTGCATTAACTAACACCAGGTAAGGAGCTGTTTATTAACAGGACWTCTCTCTTAATATGCTTGGAGCTGTGTACCTTCATTTGGAAAAAAATGTCTTATGAGGAAATCCCCAAGTATAAATTTGCTTCTTAATTTTTAATTATATGAATTTTCTACCAGAGTTTTGATTTATTTCACCAAAATGTGGATAACACATTCTTCTTTATCCAACACTAAAAAGCTGAATTCTTTGATACTGATAACATATGCAGATAGAAAATATCATCACACTATAGATTCCAAATCTATATATAAAAAATAAAACATTTTACAACGCCTAGTTGTAAAGTCTAATTTTACAAAACAGATTTATAATATTAGAAGATTTCTATTTTTTTCAGGTYTAATTATCTAGGACTTACTTGGCGCCTGGAAGCTACAATGGAGAACCATTTCTAGGAACAGAAAAATCTCCCATCAAACATATTTTTTAGCTGATCTTGAATACCCTTATAAAGCAAGTACAGGTTCTCTAAAGTATTTCTTTTCAATGCAATATTACTGTCTTCTACCTTCCATCACAAAATCATATCATCTGAATTATACCTACTAYGGTTTTAATAAATTTCTGCAGAGGTTGTTCACTGAAGATTACACAGAGGATTTAAACTGGGCTATTAGATTATGACTTGCATTTGACAAAACAACTTGAACTGGCATGCAGCAAGGAATGAAAAGAGACGAAAAATCAAGGATAAGAAAATGGAAATATTATAGATAAGCAAAGTAATTCCAAAATGTGATTTATAATAAAAGAAACAACTCTTGATAGAATGTCATGTTCATATTACATTTCCATTGTGATTATGGTACTTGACTTTTGTTTCATGTATTAGATTTTATATCTTTCCTGTCATTTTCCTTCTGATTTCAGGCAACACCCCTAAAATGTTTTAGCTCCTTTACAAAATGAAGTTGCATTAAGTAGTGAACACTGTTTATGACAAGTGCATGACAGTTTTCATATATGTTGGAAGGTGTCTACTTCCCAGAAATGTGTAACACTTTCACATACACACAGTCTAGCTCCCTATAGAGCTAGCACTGCAATAAATACTTWCAGCCTTTTGACTCTGCATGCTAGCAGTGTCTCTTAGGCAAGCTCAGAAAAGTCATCTTATAAAAAGGGTCCACAAAAAATGCAGAATTCATGTAATCCAGTTTCTTCATGCAGACAGTCCTTAAAGGTAAGATCATTTACACGATGYATGTTAAAATCATAGCTACTTACCCTTTTTCTCAAGTTGTAAGTCAAAATGAGATTTCTAGAGAAGGAGTGTGAAAAGGCTGTGTAGAACTCCAGCACYTTCTGCAAGGCATCTCTTTTAATCACATGGAGATCACAGTAAGTCAAAGCTCTTACATTAGCACAGGACTGGGCCAGGGTCGACTCCTTCCAGAACACATCACCAAAAACATCTCCTTTGCCTATAAAAAAGCAACAGCATTGCTTTCAATAACAGAACTATAAGAACAGACATCTCATGCATGCAGTCAAGTTTCTTCTATTTTTGTGCTCAGAAAAAAAAACCTTCAAAATATTTCACTGATAACTTTTTCCATCATATTTTTCTTAATTACAACTGCCTGGCAAAACTTCGTAAGAATAAATCATAATTAAAAATGTTCCATGTGACAAGTCCCCTTTTAATATCAATAAAGGGTTTTCCTTAAAAATCACAAAAAGTGGTTGATTCTTGGTTCATGTTCTCTTCTGATCCCTTTCAAAGAAATTAATTAAGAGGAAATGTTTTTTTCCCTTTTTCCTTTTAACTGTCACGCAAAGGATTTGTTTCTTACATCTGTGTTGTTGAGTTTTCTTAATCTGGCTGACAATTATCCACTGTTGAGTCAATCAAAGCATCCTCTACAGCACATCAGCACAGTTACAGGCTGCAACTACACAGAGTCCCAACCAAGAACTGTACACATTAGTTACCCCCAACATAACTAAGGCAAGGCATGAATATTTAGGTGTTTCACATTGGAAGGAAGAAAACAACCATTTCTTCACACCCTTCCCGTGTGCATATCTCTGTGAGCTCAGGGCAGCCAGTGAAATGSCTGCTGKGGGTACTGCAATGASGGCTTTTGCACCAGYCTGGGCTCTACAGTGCAGGGCATGYACACCAAAATCTAGCTGAGGAGCAGCCCCCAGTCAGGATTTTTCATTGGTTACACCCCAGCTCAGGCTGGGGAGTGTGCAGGAGAAAGTTACAAGTTCATTTACAAGAGTAATGGTCTTTTATCTCTTCTCCAATCCATAATGCTAACAAAAAGGGAACACTCGGTTGTTACCTTGATAATGAAAAGCTATACTGGTCTTGTTTGGAAATGTGTTTTCCTCTCAAACTTTTGCTGTGCTACATCACCACTGCACATCTCTCTTAAGACAAATGACATGGAAATACATTCACATCYGTCAAGCTGTGGTAGGAATAGTCTCTTGTCTGATAAGTAATACCTTGCCCGTAGCAATTCTTAAATCCAAAGCATCAAAATATGTATGTTAGTTTACTACTATGTATGAAGTTTACTGACTTCATCCAGGCCCTTTTAGATTTCCTTTCCCAAATAAACAGTCATTTTTGAAAGCCTATATGAAAGTCAAGAGGACTATCATGAGTAAAGAGCTCAAGAAAACTTCTAAATCAAACTCAGAATTCTCTTCCACCCTTACCTAATCTCTTCCATTAGATAGTAAGTCTTTTCTCTTTGAGAAGAAGCTATCTTGATTGATGGTAAACTACMCTGAAGTGCAATAAGCTGTCATTGACTGTGATGCACCCCCAGGCTTCCAGGAGAAGCCCTGCACCATCCACCTCCCACAGACCAGTTTAGATCTGATCMCTTTGGGCTTTAATTTCAAATGTTTATATACACTAAAACCACCTGTTCTGTTAGCACATTTTTCCCCTCATAAAATTAGGCAAAGACACCATAATGATAACCTCTCTTCCACCTCTACACCCTTACATAGGACAATGCCAACATCTGGAAACAGTACAAAAGCTTCACATCAACAAGCATGATGGTAGYCCCACAGCCCAATACAGTACATCACTTTGATTTAATAACAATGACTTTTCACATTTTCAATTATTTGCATGCGGTTTTTTAGTAGATACATTAAAAACAGCTAAAGAAAAAAAAGCTTCCATGCACTTTAAATAGACTATCATCTACAAGGCTGTTAGACAGACAAATACACAATATATTTAAAATTGAAATGAAACCATTTTTATGCACCATAAAAACTGATACGCTTCACTGGGTAAAAATGGATTGTTTGCCTTTGGAATAAATATGCTTTTACTCACAATCTTCCAGGCAATTAGCTAAACAACTGTTTTAATTAACGCTCTGGAATCTATCAAGCATTGAAATGTGCCATCACTGATGAGCAACAGTTATAGCTGGTAGTCCAAGCACAAGGGAGAGGAACTCTAACTCATTTCTAAGTGTTTTGCTAAACATCTCCAGACAAATTTCCCTACCTTAAAATGACAATAATTATGTTACTGCCCCCCAGTAACATGATGAATAATTAGTACAATGCAAGCACAAACAGCATGGTGCTGCTGTGCCTACCTCAGAAGTGCCACACAATAGAAGTTAGTTATGTCTAACTTTTTTCAAAATTTAATTCTGCTTTTCACATAACACAGAGAGACACAACTGTGTCCTTCACCTGTGACAGCAGCCACAGTTGCCTTTTGCTATTTGTAACTTTTCCCTTCAAAAAAATCTCCTTTCTGCAGTGTCCTGYCACCCCAAGGAGCCACCTCCCATTAATGGCAAAAGCAGCACAGCAAGGAGCTGCATCTGCTGGGCACCCGCTGAGCCAAGCCTGAGAAAATCAACAAATGAACCCCTGAGTCAGATCACAGAAGCCTCTGTTTTTAAGAAACAAACTACAAAACCCCAAAGAAGTTGTATTCTTTTCTCTCATTAAAAACTTCCTTGAAGTTAACAGCAGTGATCTAGTTGAAAATGAGCCCCACTGTATTTCAGTTTCCAAAGCAAGTCACATGCAAACACCTCATTGCTTTATTTCTGTCAAGTCCATTTTCTAAATTATGCATACCAAAAGTATTAAATTTGATTGTCAGATTCTAAAGAAAAAAAAAAAAAAAGTTTGACATTTATAGAAGAATGAGGGGGAAAAGGAGCAGTAGAAATCTATATAGCAAGAAGGAATTAAAATTCCACCCAGGATTACCTGCACTGCATTAGAACAATTGGCTTCTTATGCATAATAAGGAATTGCATATCRTCTCCCTTTGTCTATATGTTCTCATCAAAGTAAGATCAATCACTGTGGAAAAAGGAATCAAAAAGAAGGGGGGCAGACTAAGTGGGTGTTTTATCAAAACCATCTGTAATTGGAAAGCAAGAGGGTATGGTGATACTTCTGAGTCAGAAGGTGCTTGGCAAAGTCCAAGGGCTGCATTAGGGAACCTGAGCCAAAAGYCTCTTTTTACATATAACTCCAGGCTTTATATACTTCACCTTATCTCTGAAGAAAGATTAAAAAGCAAGAGAAATGCAGATGGCCATTTGTTTGTCAGTACTTTGCATTGCTCATTCCCAGCTTGATGAATTCCAGACGTTTGCCAGGAATATTATCTGTCAATCACACTTAAAGTGGATGATCTAAGCTTTTACCATCAATCATTTATATTCCCTGCTGGATTTGTGGGCTGAGGACCTTTTCCACCATCAGCTCAGCATGCACTGGAAAGCCAAATAGTTTTCTCCCTTTCGTGTTTCCTCGTTTGTTTTAATTATAATAACAAGTCTGCAAAATCTGACACATTTAAACTATGAAGAATTATTTTATAAAACCCTCTGTTTCCATATTTGTTCTTTCCCAATTTCTTCTCCATATCAAAGTTGCTATTTATCTTATTTGTGAAAAATAAGGCATAGGTCAAGGCAYGTCCACTCTGTCCCCTGAAAGCAGCACCAGTGATGAAACCCTGATTATTGCAGCTTAGTCAGGTGTTCTGCTGTTTCTGAGAAAAGAACCACACTCTCACATTGCAGCTGCATTGCCTCATTACCACAATAACCTTTGTTTTTTTTCTCCCTTGCAAGAGGGAAGATTGAAGAGCTCTTCTCTCAGACAGAGGATATCCCACTCCACTCCAAAAAAATATGACTCATGTGGAATATGTGTTTGGCTCATAACCTACTCAGTCCACTTTGGGGTTTTGGGTTTCTAGAAGTTGTGGTGCAGTTTTGGTGTGATAGCTGGGGGAGAAGATGAGGCTATGGATTCATGTATTGCAGGTGTTCCAAGTCAGTTTGGATTTTGAAGGCATTCACATAAATCCATGGATTTTCAGTATATCAGACAAAATATTCCTGTTAGAATAATTTCCAAAGCAACAGTATGGTAGTTACAGCAGCCAACACCGGAATTTGGGTCAGGTCCCTTCCCRGTTTGCCTTCATCTGCATGTCTGAATAGAATTAGGATCAGACACAGCCTCAGCAGATCCAAAGATTAGACAGAATGACCAAACATTGTTCATGGTACCTCAGGGGCAGTGCAGCACTWAGCACATCTTGGCAATCAGGGGTTAGCAAATGCAGTTATCTGTGAAGCTGATGCACAGGGGTGCYGCAATGACTTTCCCTGCACAGCTCCCTGCAGCACCCACCCTCAGGATTTGTTCTCCACCTCCAGGCAGTGGGAGACACCAACTGCCATAAAAAGCCAACACACAGATTCTCTAGGGTCAAACCCCCTCTCTGATGACCAAAATGATTATTTGGTTTCAGCTGAAAATCCTTCCCTTCTCCTCTCTTCCCTCCTTTCCTCCAAATCTAAGTAAGACAAGCAAATTTAAATGTTCCCACTTTACAGAATAGAGAAAAATTCAAAGAAAGTAAACACACCAGAGCAGAAATACTTTTTCATTTTGGTGCATTGTTTTAAGGCAACAAAATCTGTCAGCCAGAAAAAAATGGAGATACCAATTGGCAYTGAGGTGGAGTATTCAGTACCTGTCCTACAGATAAATTGCACAACTTGACAGCCACTGAACAGCCTGTAGTTTGGTCCTCCAACACAGCACAGCTGRCAGGAGATGATGCATGGAAGTGTTTTGCTGCTTTGGATTTGCTCAAAATTTCTCAAGTGCAAACTGAGACATGCAATGAGAAGCGAATGACCAACTGCACTGCAGAGAATACACTATTTTTCATTTATCAGAGGTTTTAATTACTGTCTTCCTCTAATTAGACCTTGAAAAACCCTGGGTCTCTATACCACAGAAACGCAAGTGTTACAGGGATAACAAACTGAAGTTGCACTTTCAGTGATTTGCCTGGTGCACAAATAGAAACACAGCRTATCTGCCCATGCTGTAAACCACAGCCTGGCAACATCTTGCAGACAGTTTACCACACAACTGCATCAATTTTCTCTGTTGAAGCATATTACTGCACAGACAAAATAAAAACATTTATTTTAGAGATGAGTAGCAACAACATGATTTAGTTACAGCTGAAATGTCTATTATTGTTACTATAATTAAGGTGTTTATTTGTCTCTCAGAATTCAGCATGGATTATATTTCATTACTTGACCTGCTGTGATGAAGAGTTTTAAATGTCAGCTGGGCCGTACAAGGTTTATTCACAAAAAAAGCCTGGAGGCTTCACCAGAAYCTGCATCATTTATCCTTATTTGCATTTTGATAGTTACTATAAAAATGTTGTAAATAATGTGGCCAGTTTGTACAAACTCAGAGGATATGGAGTAGCTCAGGTAAGTGAGTATTTGAATGTATTTGCACTGTTTAAGTAACAGGAAAAACACAGGTCTGTCTGTGTTGTCATTGCATGGGCAGTGTAATTCTCTGATCAAAAAAAAACCTGTGTAAGAGGCTCGAATTGCATTATCCTCTGAGTTACTTCCCTGATTACTTAGGGACAGGCTTTATGAACTAGCTATTGCTTGAAACATACATTAAAGCCCCAGAATGTTATTATTTTATTTCAGACAAAAGGATTCACAAGAGTTTAAATAGTAAGTTTTGTGTTCTGAAATACATAAAATAAATATTTTGAAAACCACACAAAGTTTGCTTCTATCTTATATTTAATTTTATTTAGAATTTCTAGTAACTCCTTCAGTATAAATTTAACAATGCTACAGGAACAGACCTCCAAAAAAAAGTATTATTTGAAATATGGAGAAAACAAAGGAAAACTAGTGTTTCCTGAAAATATTTTCCTATTATTTTTAACCCATCTTTTCAGTGAAAAAAAAAATTCTTCCTCCTCCAAAATTTGAAACAGAAACAAAACTCTACCCAAAACAAAAGTGAAAATTAATTCAGGGGTTCATCTGCCAGAAATCAGGATCTTTGTAGAAAGACAGCTTTCTTGCTAAATTGTAGTTCTACCTCTTCCCACCTGTGGTTGGAGCATGCACACAAACACGATGTGCAAGCCTTCCTAGCACAGACGAGTTACCAAGGGACGTGCTGGAACAGAGAGCATCATCTCCACCACATCTCAATTTCAGCTGCCAGTGTCATGGATCATTGTTGCCAGTGTCCTCCCAGACACTGCCATCTTCCAGGGGGGACTTCTTCCACATGTGGTGCTGTTGGACTATTTAAGAGCACATTATGCAAAGGTGTATATATTCACAGCAATAAAACATTGAATGTGCCAAAAAGTTCACTACTGAGGCCTCTGCTCACAGGGAATACTCCTCCTCCTCCTCCTTAGTTACTCCAGCAAGTCATCAAATGTTTTATAAATCTTTGTCTCCAATACCCTGAGCAGTCTTAAACCATCTACAAACAGCAGCGGACAGGAGCTTTGGCAATTTGTGCTTTTAATGTGTGCCAGAAATTAGACAGAGAACAAACAATGTCTGGCTAAAGGCTCAAAAATGCCAAGTCCTGATATCAACCCACCCCCAGATGTCTGGAGGACAGGAATAAGGAATACTCTCTGTCCAAAACCACCACGTAGGATAAACCTATATTTTTCCATAAGAGTTTAGTGCTGCTCCTACATCCACCATGAAATTAATAATTTTGTATTAATGTAGATGTCTTTACGCCATGGCCTTTTTTAAAGTTTAGCCGGATCACCATCTATAATGCTTTTGCTAAGTGTGCCTGGACACTCACTGAAYAAATCAGACTCTGAAAATTGTTCCTTCAGTTGATGTTTATTGTRTCACTTCATAGAAGCATGCAACCTGTCCAACCTGCCTTTATAAATCAATCTAAAATAACCCCCTACCTTTCAACTATAAATAGAAAAAGCACAATAAAACTATTGAGGATAAAGATGGATTTTCATTTCAATCATTCCTTTGTCAAAGCACTGCTGGTCATGTTCCAGTCTTATTCAATAGCACAAACAATGCTGTGATGTTAGATACTGCCAGAAAACCCTTAGTGCCATCCATAATCCTGCAACCTTTCTTAAGCCTGAGAGCACAGCAGCTTGGCATTTTTAATGCAGAGAGGTGCACCTAAATTTAAAATTCAGGTAAAAAAATGAAGCAGAGAAATAAGGGACTTCTTCAAAGACCTGGAATTAAATAMTAGGAGCTAAATAACATTAATTATTTTTGAAAATGGGGTAGTACACAGAGCAGTTCAGTTTAGGAAACCTGAGTTAGCTCAGGTACTAAAGAGAGTGCCCTGGGCTCAGTTAACTTATCTGACATCTTCAAGTCTGCTGTGAAGCAGTTTTCACATGACTCTGTGAAAGCTGCAATGTTTTCCATGGAGAAGGTCTAAGACATACAATATTTCTGCCCTGCTATTATCCCTCCTCCAAAATAAGCCATCCCTGTGGCACAGTTGCCCTTGCAGCTTGCACTGCCCTGTCAGGATGCAAATCTGTCCCACCGAAATCTGAATCAATCCTCTGGTGTCTAAATCTGAATGAAATGCTTACGGCTAAATGAGTAAGCCAAAGCAATTGTAAAGAAAACAAACAATTATTCTTATAACATTTCTTTAAGAAGAAATGCAATTAGATCAAATTAAATCAGCAGGAATTTCTCCACATAAAGCAAATGGAGCATTTAACATCCTGCTGAAACAAAAAAACATGGGACACCAAGGCCTCCTACAACACCATGTTAAAACCACAGTCTCCAATCTTGTCAACTTTGTAGCTTTGTAAATAACAATAAAAGATCTGTATTTCAGGGTCATACAAATGGCACTTCCTCACACTTCCTGCATGATCTTTAAAGTAAATCCATGTGCATCCTCTGCACACTCCCTGCCCCCACCAAAAAAAATTCCAATTCTTGACACGGTGTTACTTGACAATACTTGACACGGTGCATACTTTCATACTTAAATAATATCTACATTCTGTTATTGCCTTTCAGCTTTGATAGCAGCAAAAGGAACAGCAACAGCAACAGCAAACTGACCTTTTGGAGAGCAATTGTACTCCTTGCTCACAATAAATTCCTGCCTTGGCTTCCCTTCCTGTCTCATTCACTTTACTTGCCCTTTGTGGAGTCAGGAGTTGGACTTGACAATTCTCACAGGTCCATTCCAACTCAGGCTATTCTGTGATGCTAAACCAACAGTCAAGTAAAAGGTTTATTCTTTTGAAAGTTTTCAGCTCAAATAAAGATAGCAAGAACATAAATGCAGAACAGCTGGAATGTAACACTTGGGATAAACTGTTTTGTGGGAGGCTGTTGTTTCTTCTAACTAAATCTTCTAGGAAATGTTATTTTTTTCTCATCCAGGGCTCAGTTCTGAAAACCACAGTAGTTTTCAAGGCTTTGGTTTTCAGTTGTTAAGTAAAAGCTTAAAGCTCCCTGTCTCTAATTAAGTCCACAAAACTAACTTCCAGTCTTACCTTCCTCACATGGCCTCCTTTGCTGTAATTATCAAAACCACTTCAGCAGCTTTGAACTTTTCACATAGGTAAAGATGTGCTGTTCAGTCAGGCCCTGTCAGAGTTATTAATTGACAAATTTCTGAAAATTCAAGTACAAGACACTTCCCACTGCTATCTAGGAAAAAAGCTTGTCACCTTAATTTTCAAGGGTCTTCTCCTTCCTCTCTCTAGCCTCTTAGTGTAATATTTTCCTAAATGTCAAAAATTACCCCACTTTCAGGCAGATAGAGTTTGAACTGATTGGGGTCCCAAAACCACTTGCTTCCTTCAGAGAGAACAGAGATTTTCTGTTCAATCTTAGAGCACAATTATGTCAGCCATATCTAATTCAGAATTTATAATTTTCTAAAAAGACCAAGAATGGTTTTCTAGGTCAATCAGATATTTGCACACTAGCACAATATAAAAATTTTATTGCAATGCCTCCTATCCAGTCCTTCCATATATTTCTAGAAAATAATTACAAACAGTAACTTCTGCTGCTATGACATTCTTTTCTGTAATTTTCATTAAATTATCTAAGCACATATGCARTTGGAGACACAGCACAAGAACTAGCATTTCCTCCAGCAATGGAGAGGAGAAATTAAAAAGGTTCAGACTAAATGGCTGGAAGGCAGTAAAGTGCCTTTTCCCTTGCATATTCCAAAGAAAGCTACATCAGACCTTATAGTCTGTGCCTAGAACACAGTTAATTCAGGAGGAATATTTTTAAGCAGCTATTTGATAAATTAAAATGTAGCCAATCTCCTGAGGATGAGTAGGTTTTAACTTCTCAAAGACCTGCAATAAAGTCAGATTTTCAGATGGTCAGTGTCTCAACCTGAAAGACCTGCCAAATGAAGTGCACATAAAYGTTTGATTGTTTTTAACAAAGCAAGGAAACCCCACATTTTCCCTAACCACATCTGGATAAATGGCTAAGTCTTCAAGTAAGAGTAGTTCAAAGAGATACTGTCAGCTGGATAAAGCAGCATCAGGCCAAGTGGGAGGGCTTAGAAAAGTTAAAAGCAAAGCCAAGTTGGAAAAAGTCTCATAATGGAAGTCCTGCATGACCTGTGCTTCACTGAGTTCTCTCCTGGGCTGGGATGGTGTGATTTGCCTCAGCCTTCCACAAAGAGCTGAGTGCACGTCAGCACTTCATCCTACACAGTAACAGCAGTGTCAGCAGAAGAAAACACCAAACTACAGAAAACAGAATTGTGTCTCATCCAGGCAGCTTCCCACCAGCTAAACTTCCCTTCTACATAATCCCACTCACACATTAACACAGAAAACATAGTAATAGAGTGGCTCTTCTTGCTAAGTCTTTGTTTTCTGATTCAATTGTATCAGCATGAATCACAAAGAAATCAATCACTCTGCTTAAAGGTCATTTGTTTCTCTGACACAGCAAATCCAAAGATTGTGTTGCATGAACAWCAGTAATTTCTGTATTTTAGCAGAAATTTTCCATAGAATTAAAAAAATACATCTTTCATCCCAACAAGTCAAACTTCATACAAAATGCATCAATTTTTTAAAATTTTTATTGCAAACATGCAAAGGTTTGGGGATTTTATTTGTTGGGGGTTTTTTTAGTATGCTTATTTTTGTGGTTTTGTCTTAATTTAAATTAATGGGAAAGGCAATCTCAGGGCATACCCAAAAAAAGTACATTTTTTCACTGCTGGCCTATGTGCAATTTCTTCCAACTCYGTATTAATCCAAGTCAATCAAAGTCAGTGCTTTGTTCTAAGAACATAAGCCTGAACTGAGAATATACCTGTCTCTGGGGTATTACATGGAACTGATTTGGAAGGATATTATGCAAGTGTACACAATACATTCCAGGGCTGCACAGCACACTCTTATGTGCCAGTCTGCAAGGTTAAATGATTTCAGAAGTTGAAAATGCTTCCTATGAACTGGATCCTTTAAGGATTAGGTGCAGTTTGCCTTTGGTTTATGTAATGTTGTGCAGCAGTCACACAGACCAATTCAGAGCAGAAATTCATTTCTCTACTGTATGGAAGATACAGGAAACATTGCAAACTGCAGAGGCTGCTTTATTATGTGACAACCAGAGCTGAGCAAATAACTCACCYTGAATAATTTGTGTGCTTATTTTTTTCATTTTTATTTCAAGAATTCCAGAAAGAAGATTACAGTCTCTGCAACATACCTGTTGACTGAAATTACCCTGTGGAATTCCTCACATGGTGTGCTGTTGCATGCCTGCTGTTCATAGCTATGCTTAGCTGTAAACAAAACTTATGGCATTGGTTGTTCTGGCTGAGTGATCAGCAACAATTATATTTCTTTTATAATGCATCTTTTCCCCCTTGTAGTACCTTGTTTTATCTAGTATCTTTACCTTCATGAAGAACTTGGCAAGTTTAGCTAAATATGAAATTAAAAAACAAGACCAAAAACAATCAAAAGAACCCACCCCRAAACATTGTCTTCTACAGATAAGCAAACTGAGAGTACACAGAAGTYAGGGAGGAAACCCTGGCCCATCTCCTGAAGCATCCTTCAGTTGTGTGGTGGTTAAATTGCACAATGCTGAAGGAAAAAAAGGTTCAACTGATTTAGGATAGTGATAAGCTTAGTTAAATACATAATTCCTTTTCATGATAGAGAAACCTTCAGCAGAAGTCTTCACAACCTGGGGGAGGAAGGTACACACGTGCGGAAGGAAAGGGATTCCTTAGTCCAGAAACAGAAACACAAAAACTGACATCCAAAATGAAAACTCACAGAATCACAAACAGATCCCACTTCATCTTACTTTCCACTTATAATATTCACAAAGAAAATGACAGAGCTCACCAACTTTAGTGAGAGTCAGGGAACTAACTCCAAATTAAAAAAAAATTAAAAGAAAAGAAAGAAAAGGAAAAAATGAAAATAAAAAGTTGCAGAGGGAAGAGGATCAATAGTTACATCCCAGGAGAACAGCAACAACAAAATAGYTCTATTCATCCAGATACCAAGAGAACAGCCTCATTTATCTGTAGCTATCACTTTGCAGCAGCAGAGATTAGGAGTTAGGTTTCCTTAACGCGGATTCCTCAAGCAATCTTGGCTGAGTGTTTTCTAAAGTGAGTGTTATGATAAAATGCAGGAGTTACCGGTAAAGATGAGGAGAAAATTGGTAACTTTAAGGAACAGTTAAAAAATAAAAATCTATCTCAGTGCTTTTTACCTATACTCAAATAGAGCAGCAAGATGTTTTGAGCTATTCTTCTTGTGCTGAACCCAGGTGGTGGCATTAAGACACACAAAGTGAGAGGTCTAACTTCGTGTTCTACGTTTGTCATGTTAATTCAATGAGAATTCAAAATGACAAAAGGTAGCACTTTGATGTGCACCATAGACAAGCCAAAGTTGCAAATATCACAAAGCACTGAACAGCACATATCGTTCCAGAACACAAGAGAATGASTTATCCTCCAGATTCTCACCTTTTTAGCTCCTTGTGTGACACAAAGCATTATCAACTCGATTCCCCAGGACTGTAAATCTACCCTATGCTATACATGCAATCCTKTTCAAAAGCAGAGAAAAATGGAACTCAGCACATTTATTAGCCCCCTCTTTTTCAGAAGACATTCATTTTAGGAGAGCTGAGTGTATGTGTTCAGAAAAWGGTAAGATTACCAAGCAGTTTTTGTCTCTTTTTCCAGGCTGCTGTGAGTGACAGGTACTGGATTAAGCCACCATGATAATTTACCTTATCACAAAAGGGCTTGTCAGAATCAAATGATAAGTATCACYTGCTAAATGCTCCAGCCAGCCCATGATTCATCTACATCTATTGGATTATCCCACTCTTTTCTGTTAGTTTTGCCTCAGAATGCTGTTCACACCCCTATCAGTTTCTTTCCAAAGCCTCAAACCCATAGCTGCCATTCCAAGTTAACAARAATCAGCTCTATATGTTTTAAATTGCTTTGACTTTAAAATAGATATTATTTCAACATGAGAACTTAAATAAATCTAATAGAAAAAAAATCCAGCAAAAATGGATTATTATGGGGAGGTGGGAGTGAGGCAAGGAAGCCAGGCACTTTAAAAACAAGTTTTCTGAAGTCYTAAATGCAATTTCTAATTAAAAGAGATGTGTCAAGACACGGWGAAACCCAAGAATGACCAGAACCCCGTGCTAAAGAAGAGTTTCCATTGACCAGACAAAACAGGATTAAAGCAAACTGGCAATGAGATGGTTGCCCTTTATACCTCTCCAGCTGTGGCAAAATGAATTTAACTCAAGTTTTTTTAAAGAACAAGTAGAAGGGACTCTACATTTGTGCACAATGCATATTACCAGCTCTRAAACTCACCTAATATAGCAACGACTTCATCATCCTGGATTACTTCCAAAGAGCCCGAGACCACGAAGCAGAGGCTGTCGACGCTCTCCCCAGCGTGGTAGATCAGGTCTCCTGGGGCACAGTGCACCGTCTGAAACTCCATGGCAAGGGCTCGAAGGCACCCGTCGCTCGCCAGCCTGAARGCAGGGTGCTCCTTGAAAACCTTGCGGTTCAGATGCACACAGATATCTGCTCTCATGTCCTTGGGGCATATCTGCAAAACCTGAGAGGGAAATCAGGCAATCAGTTCCTGTGCAYRGCTGATATGATGTGYTTCTTACATCCRTATTGCCACACAAGGTTGAAGAACYATTTTCYTCCTTCTTATAAAATTTTTMATCTCGGGATGTAGGTTTAGTTTTGTATTATTTTTACACATGAGCCACAATACTTAGKCTACTTTATAACATCTGAAGGAAAATACTGTTTTCATCTCAGCAACATGCTCTGATGGATATTGAATTACCAGAAAGCCTCAGGTTTTTAAGACAATAAAATTTAGAGCACAGCAGTACAGAMAGTGGTGAAGAAAAGCTTCCTGAAGAATTGTTTCTAGAGGGTAGGTCACTTTTTTGATAGATTCCATGAAAAGCCTGCACAAATTATGTGCTTTAACAACTAAACCAAATGATTTRAAGTTGAATTAACTCATCACATTGAGAATTGCACTTATTCAAATTTACCCCTCAGTGGCACTAACAAGTTTTTTGTTTACACAGGAAACGGACTTTAAGGTATGATGCTGTTTTGGGCAGCTTTTGATCTTCCAAGTTTCATGTTCCTCACGGCAATTCATGATGTGTGCTCCTAAGAGAACACGAGCTGATGCTCAGCACAGCGGGTACCAGCCAGGGCCATTTCTGAAGGGCTTTAATACAATACGGACAGCTGAGTGGAAAGAATACAAAATCACTGCTGCATGTACAGATTAAAAGTGGAGAGAAGTAACATGAACGGGGTTTGGGAAGACAAAATCCTTGGGGGATGACCTATGATGAAGTACATCCAGAATACAGTATTTGAGAAACACATTGAGTAGTCTAAATCTGTTTCTTTTTTTTTTATTATTTTTTTTTTAATATTCTCTGAAATAACTATTCCATCCAATTAAGGAGCAMTCTGGTTGAGCTTCATAGTTACTCCCACACATTTTCCTAGATGGAAAGAGAAGGCAGTCCCACTGTAAATACTCCTGGAAAACACAAAGGTAACATAGGAAGCACCATGGCTATGCCCACTCTTTGAAATGGGGTTCTTTCTGTGCAAGATCTGAGCAGAGAACTAGGCTCAGAATTCTGTGAACTACACATATACATCTTGCAGTTACTTGATAATCATACACACAAAAAAGGGTTGTTATAACAGAAATAGAAGCAAAACCCCCTGAATATACAACAGAATATTTAAATTCTGCTTTTATCCCAATACTCCTTCCAGACTAAGAGGAAGTTAACTAATTTTCCATTCTCCATTTAAAGAAGCTGTCTCCAGACTTCACAAAAATGAAAGGGATTAAAGAAAGCTACAGACAAATGGTTTAAGACTTCAATTTGTATGGGAGGTAAGAAATAAATCTTCATGGRTCAATTTTTAGAATCCTTCAGCAGCTCTTGTTTAATTTTGTTGTACTGGTATTTTCTAGACTCGTAACTAATTATTCACTCCTTAACAGTTAAGGCAGTTAACACTGACCTGACAAATTTGTARCCTACAAAAGAGTGAGAAGACCAGTTCTGTGCTCAGTTCTCATTTAAGTCTCTGCCTCATCTGTAGAAAACTGCGCTGCATTTCAGAGGAGCACAACTGCCACTGCTCTGTCTCACGAGCAGTACATGTTTTATTCATGACAAGAGATCCCAGAASTCACACACAGGCATCAAACCAACAGAGCTCAGACCTGGGAGCTGATGGATTGGCACAGCCAACCACAGCTTTTGCTGTGAGGATGAAAGCTGAGCTCTTGGTTTAGCAGTGGCAGTTCAGCTATGAACACACCAGTTATTCAAAACAACACCATATTAAATGCTTTGGAGTCCTGACAATTGGAGACTTTTTTCCTGTTTATTAAGATAATTCTCAAAGGCTACACTGGGAATTGTTGTGCTTGGTTTCGTTATTCTGTGGTCTCCAAATGCATCCTTAAAGCATTTCTCTCCCTATCAAAGGAAGCCAAGAATGAACTTTGAAGATAAGCTAAAAAACCCCTCATGTTTTACACAGCAATTTTTTCTGGTTATTTTGTTAAAATGATGACAGGAGTTTGTAATGAGGGCTGAATGAAAGCACCAGTGCTCATTACACATTGTATTCTCAGATGTCTCTCCACCTTCCCCAAATGCACCTACCTCAAATCCCAACCCCACACCAAGACAGATTGTGAGAAAACACACAGAACAGCTTCTAACCAGCACTACCCAGCACTAAAATACCATTTCTTTCTGAAAGCCACTATGACAGACACTGCTTACAGAACCGTGTCTGGGATCTAAAAATGACAGATATGCTGCTTAGGAAAGCAAACAATGCTCTGTGTGGCCCTCAGTCTCCAAACATCTCAGTGCAAGGCCACATCTGTTCTACTCCTTCATAATGATGCTTTAACAGCTGTACAGAAATGACACTGTTTGCTCTTTAACTGCATCATCTGCAGTTCAGAATACTAAATTAAGCTGCCACCAGAAGGCTGGTGACCAGAGCTTTGGTATGATTTCCTGGATGATCYACCCCACAAATCACATCTTTATACAAGCAGAAGAAAATCAGTGTCTATCTCCACAGAAGTTGGCAACTAATAGGAAGGCAACAAGGAGTTTGTACATTTGTTCTGGTGAAAGGCCATTTGTTATTTTAAAAGGCACAACRGGAATTTACTTGTAAATTCAATGAATTAGAATGATAACATTTGCTTCACCTAAGGTAGATTTCAAGCAATACATKATTAAATACTTCCAACTTTCATTAATATCTTTAACCTGCACACAGAATATTACACTCAAATTCTAMAAAGACAAAGAGAAAAAGACTGTTTACAGGCCAACAGAGCTGCAAACAACCTCACAAAACAGAAATATTGCAAAAAAAAACCTCCTTTTGAAAAATTGTGAGGTTGTATTACCATCTGGAATTTCTTATTTAGTTATCACCTTTATTTACTGTTAACCAAGCTTTTTCCTTCATATTTTTTATACTATTTCATGCCATTTCTAGCAAAACATACCTACTTTTAACACTAGTATATGTCAGTATGACAGAATAGCTGAAATACTGTATTTGAAAGTTTAAAATTAAGGCAAGCTACTACTCAGAACTATTTAAAGAGTATTTTTCATCTTTACTAACATAGTACCTCCTGTTTATTTTAATGGACTACTTTCAGGATGTGACTTCTTTCCTTGCAGTTTAATTTACTTACCTTTTCAGTATCTATTCCTCTGGACATTGACCAGGTGGAAACGATGTAATCCATCACACGTTCACTCAGTCCTTTAGGGACCTGGTAGAGCTTTAAAAAGTCCCGGACACTGTTCAGCATTTCATGGTATCTGTTTGTGTTAGCATACATCTGCTGAAATATGGTTGTCACATTACCAAAAATTGTGGCATACAGAAGGGCTGTGARAAAGAAGAAAAACCACAGAGATAATACATGATAAGTTGTGATGAWCAGTCACAACTGTATTCCAACAGGCTTTAAGACTGGAAATGCATGCAAATATCAGTGCTTTATTAGGAAGATTTGAAGAGCACAAGCATTTTATAGGTTACCTTCAGCACTACAAATTGAGGACCACACCTACTTTTGTGAGAGCAAGTCCTGCATCACAGAGTTCCTGAAACATAACTGTTTGAACATCAGGCAATTCAGTAGTACCTAAAAACCTTATGAAACCACAACAGAAGACAGARGAATTTTAAGAGAAATAGCTTGACAGCAAATACTTTATTTTTTCATCTCTGGTTTATAGTGCCTGTGTTGAAATACCATCAGTGACAGATTTCCAGGCTTYAAGTGCATTATCACAGTAGTAAGCTGAGTCATCATTACCCACCTCAGTGTGACAACAGCAATGCATCAAAGCAGAAGATGAAATACATAATAAACAGCTACCATGGGTCAGTAATTTATAGACATAAGTTTAATAATACATAAAACTCGCTTTCCTTTTTATACTCTCCAGGCAAAAGAACAGCAAGGCCTGAGGCAAGTGCTAGAGTGCTCAGAGGCAAACCTCTGCACAGCCCTCCTGACTCCACACAACACAGCTATGAAGCCAGCTGCTCCATCAAGATGGGCTTAAGAATAAACAGTGAGGAAGAAAAAAAAAAGCAGTTTCCAGGCGTGGAGAGAAGCAGATGAAAATACACAGGTCTTGAGAAAATCCATCTGCTGAACCCCAAGATAGGACAGCAGGCTGGTGGCAGTCTCAGTGGCCAGGTTTGATAGCTTGCAGAGGCCGGGGCTGAGGCTCTTCCAGCCAATCCAGCCCTAAATGAGATGAAAAGACAGGAAGCCTCAAGGGGAGCTTTCCTATGTTGTGAATCAGGTCAGTGATATGTGACAGGTTGGAGGTAGAAGGAGGGGAACAGTCAGACTGCAGATGAGACGATAACCACCCATAAGTGCTCTGGCTTGCTGGGTAAGTTCTTCCTCTTAATCAYTTCCTGTCCCCCAAAACAAGCACCAAATTGTGAGTATCACGTATCTTCCACTCGAAATAAATAAATGAGAAGCCATATGTATAAAAATATGCCTTACTGAAATACCTCTTTTTGCTGTTTATTTACTCCCTCACCAGTATTAGAAAAAAAAAAAATTCTTCATCCCACTCCTCCCTTTGAGAATATAGCTATTTATTCAGGTCAGTGTTATAGGTAGATATCCTTAAGCCAAATAAGATGCTTTAGGGTTCTCTGACCAACAAAAACCTTTGATATTGTGCAAAAGAAACTTACGGGACTGTCTTTCCCTTGATCATCAAGAGACGTAATTTAAATCTAGGGTTGCTCAAGGCCTTTACACTGCTGATTTTCTGCAGAATTTGTCCTTSATGCTGCATCGCTTCTTTTCATGAGTTTCTGTAGAGAACAACTCTCCCTTTTTCCATCTACTCCTCAGTACAGACAGGTATAAAATTATGCAGAAAAATGTGCACACTCAGTTTAAAGGAAAGTGGTAAGTGTGAATAGGGATACACTGACCAGAAACATCTTTTTTCTCTGTTTAACCTTAACTTGTACCTGAGCAAAACCATACTGGGAAGTCCAATGCAGTGAGTAGTAAAGAATGATAAAATGCTTTAGAAAACAGATTTACCAAACAGCTCCTTAATCCATGATTATTTTGTATGAGAACAGCATTACCTCTCCCTAAGTAAGCCCTGGTTTGCTCTCTGCTATGCAGATGCAAACACAACCCTACAGGAGACTGCAGCAGCACAAGGCAGCCAGCACAGCACTGAAATAGGTGACAAATTAGGGAGAGGGTCACAAGCAGGTTCTTATCTGTACATTTGTGGACAACCACACTTGTGTCCATACAGCTCTCTTTGCTCTCTGGTAAACAGGTGAGACCTGGGGGTTCAGTACCTYAGCACAAACACCTCTGTGCCAGCAAAGGTAAAATGGAGTCCCTGCTCTGTCCCATTACTCTCCAGCCTCATGAAACTCACAGAAAAAAACCAGAAATTTGGTCCTGTATTTTGATTATTATGACACAAGCAATTTCCACTGAAAATTGCAGCTCCAGTATGACAATTATCTTGGCACGAAAAATTATTCCTGCCTAGATTAATTTTTTTTTAATTCCCAAATTTACGATCCTTAATTTATCATTAGCTAACCATTTTATTACTATTAAAGACACATTAAAGCCAAGAATTTTTGCAACCTAATATTGGGTAGATGCATTAGCATATTAAACCTTGAACTCCTCTGCACAGAAATAGCTGGCTGTGTGCCTTTCCTTCCTTTCAAAGGAATAATGAAATGAACCCACTGCAGTAGACTGCAGCCCCAGAATCATTTCAGAAACACTCTACTAAAGGAAAAAGTTGGGCTATTTAGACCAAGCAAAATTTCCAGCACCTCATCTCCAGGAATGTCACGATCCCTCAGAAATGATACAGCCCTCACCCCCTGACATTAATACTCTTTTCTGACAATAAAGAAAAACATGTTGTCCCCAACAACGTGGCTGCAGTCTGTGATACCCTATTTAAACCAGAGTTTAAATAACAGCACAGATAGGACCAYAGTAATTGCAGCAGCAAATTACCCACAAGTGACTCACGAAGGTCAGACCCAGGTTGGAAAAGTCACCAAATCAGCTGCTACTTTTAACGATGTAACAAGTAAGAACAGAGAAATAAACACAAGCCAGTGTAGGTCTTMGCTACCACGGTAAAAGATCTGGGGTCTGATTTTGGAATTATAAGAGGAAGAATTTCTCTCTGTAAGAATGAGAGGTTTACAATTACCCCAATTACAGATGTAAGCGCTGCATTCAGTTCCTGAGATGAATCATCACTTTGATGATGATTTGTTCAAAATGCTCTCATCCAATGCCCTCACACACAAAATGTGTGCAGAAGAACGACACAGCAACAAGTGAGACTAACATCAACTAGTGAATAATCTCTTACATCTTGCCCCCAAGACTTTCTGAAAATGAACTGCCTTCATTTTTACTTTCTGGAAAGCTGATCCAGAAAGTCTGTCTGCCTGCATGTAAATTCCACTTAATAATTAAAAAAAACAAAATAAACCCCTTTTACATACWGCACTAACCTAAGTACTATTCAAAGAGCAAGCACCTGGGTTTGCAAAYAGTAGATGATTTAAATGTATAATCGCATTTCTGTTTCACCAACAAGTTCCTAGTTTACAACAAGTTATTCAGTTCATAGATGGCTGAGAGAAAGCACAGGCTTGAAAATCTGTTGCATTGCATTGCTTGTTACTGAATACGAAACACAACCATAAATTAACCACAAAAACTGAATGTCTCAAAGGCATTTTTCAGATAACACATTGTGAGGTCACACAAAATTAATACTGATCAGATAAAAAGAAAAGCAGAAATTAATAATTGTATGGATCATCCCATAATTAAATGAGAAAATGACATTCTTTTCAAATGTGCAATTAGAACAATGTAAGAGCTTATAATTGCTTCAGATTAGGGGTCTTGATTAGTGGTAATTACGTCTACTTATGGCTAGAGAGCATGCAGGTAAAAGGAAAACACTGAACTGTTAAATACAATATACAAGCAAATACCAAACTGAACAGGTATCTTAAAGAATTGTTTACAGAACTAGTTTTGATAGAATTGTTATTTGTAGTCTTGCAATCTGATATCAAAGTATCTAAAGCAAGATGTACCTATCAAATGTCTACACTACCTTCTAGAACAGTACAGRCAAACCCAGAGCTGCTTAATTTGCTATTTCTTAGGACGCTTTGTGTATTATAAAGTTTTCAATTTGTATTTTGTTATCTACCTTTTGTATTTTTACTAACACAATGTATAAAGATATAATTCCATTTAGCTAGTAAAAAATAAATGTAAACAACTTAGCCAAAATCTAATAGGTCAATTAATTTTTTGCACTTCATGACTTTTCACAATATATATACAGAACATTTTCACCTCTTATAAAACAAATTACAATGGCTAGTCCTAGCATGTAAATCACTTCCTGAATTTCACAACTTGGGAAAAAGACATTTTTGGAAGTGAAAGTAAATTCCCAGGGGAACTCTCCCCCATGCTGTCCCAGTAACTTAAATCCTGCTCTTCCCACRGCTCTCTATTCCCCTGGACTGAAACAAAACACTGCTCCACCTCCCTCTTTCATGCCAGCAGCTTGTAATTTGCACCTCCAAAGCAAGGCAGTAGCGGTGGCAAAGATCAGAAAAGTGGCACACTACTGAGCGAGCTGAAAATCAATTTAATGGCAATGAGCAAAGCAGAAAGGCTGAAAAAGCCATGAGAGACACGCACATCAAACCACGTGGCACAAGCACTTGGCTTCTAGGACGAAAGATAAGACCAYAGGCAAATTTTATCAAACTCTTAGTCAAATCCTACTGCTAATCTCACTGYCATCATCACATTTGATGAAATCACCCTGCTGGCAGCGAAATAGGGACACAGAAGGAGAACACCAGGCTCCAGCTACAATGGAAATRTCTCCCCTGCAGAAGGGTAGGACACCAGTGAGGACACAACTGATGAAGGCAGAACAACAGAGCATCAGCACAAGGGTTTTTTTCATCTTCCCATCACCAGAAAAACAAGAACTGCAATGAAATGAACGTCAGAGACATAAACAAGRGAACAGCTGCTCTAAGAAGCCACTTAAGCAACTACCAAGGACTAGTGTAGTAGAAACATCTGTGCACCTTAAAATAGGCTGTCTGCAGTGTGTAAGGGCAGAAAGGGAAGTTAAGAACAGCTATGGAACAAACACCACAGGCAGCTCCCACTGCTGCTCTCCTCACACCCTTTCCTAACTCTGCAAAATAAAAGCAGCCTGCTGCTRCAGCAGCACAGACTTATAACCTCCTGTCATTAACTTGCAGTGACTTACATTTTGACAGTTTAAGACTTAATGTGGAAGARTAGAGGCAAGTGTTGGTAAAATACCAAACCTTCCCAAGATGCTGAACTCCAGCATCCCTCAGGATGCTTCAAAACCGAATGGTTTCTTTTTTTTTAATTTCGGTCTGGTAGCACCCACATAGCTGGTAGCAGCAATCACAGGTGTTCTGGCTCACAAGCATCACGCACAGCACAAGTCTCTAACAGGTTTTGCTTTTGCCTTGAGCATGTTTGGGCTAAGATAAACGGCATAGGAAAACACACAGAGCAAAACCAATCTGAGAAGCGATCAGAGCCAGGGTGGGTAAAAGCCARTAGAACAAACTTCAGCACCAGGCCTGAAGAAAGCTCTCCAACACAAACAGCTCTCTCCAAACTGGCACTGAAGGGCCAACACCACTCTGCTCTCTGTGAAAGGCTGCATCTTGGATCCAAGAGTCTGCTTATGGAAAGAGAAGATGAAGGGCACCCTGCCAATCCATACAAAGAAAGGGTGGTGGTTACTACCACCAGGGCCAAGGCTCCTACCTCTGCAGCACCTGAACTAAATTAACACATTCCCACTAATTAACACCGTAAAATCTGGATTTCGACAAATTAAGAAGCGTCCAAACAAGCAACATGGCAAGAATCCTGATCCACAAAACTCATCCTTCATTTTGACAGCTATAGTTTAGTATTTTAGTATATTTACCCTGAAAGGTGCCAGCAGTCACAGAGGAGGGTTTAATGCCAGCTCCAGACTCCACTGCAGCCAATATATCTGCAGTAAAGCAGACTACTAAAATAATCAGATGCTCAAGTCAGAACTAGTCTGTGAGGACTTAAATGTGTTCTTGGTTGTGAAATTAAGGAGTAAGAATGTGGTCATACACTATATTTCTGCTGTAAAGGGACACCAACAGAAGACAAGAGAAGCATGATGCTGAAASGAATTAAAGAGAAGAGCTTCCTGCATACAGTGAGACTTCAAGCTGATAGATTTTGAAATCCCTAAGCACGAGCTTCTCTCAGTTTCAGGAAAACAGGGCTGCATGCTCTTTTTCTATACACAAAAAGCACTTGCAGACCAACAAGTTCACCTGACTCTTCTTACTGAAATTACCTGAAGGCATCCATTTCTCTCCAAGGCCCTGCACTTGCACTGCCTGGTTAGTCCCAATGAGGGTAGCAATTTTTTACATCCAAAAGTGCATCACAAACCAGACAGGAAGATGTACRTTCTTCCTCAACTTACAGGTACATTTTTAAACCTCACTGAAAGCTATGACTAACTCCAAACACAGTAATACCTAGTCATTAATTGAAATTAGGGTCTTTGCCTTTGACATCAAAAAGACTTTGCAAGAACCATTACAGTTTAATCAATAAGTCCATGGAAAGCTCCTTGCAGAAACAAGTTTCATTTCAGTTAAAATACAACAATATAGGACAGCAAGATCAACAGGCAAGAAGATTTAAAAGGGAAATCCCAGCACAGTAACTCAGAGGTAAAATTAGAGAAAAATGGAAGATAATTCCACAGAAAACAGTGCTTCCCAGTTACCTCTCTAAATTTTATTCCCCACAAGATAGGCTTATCTCTGATAAGACAAAACAGAATTGCAAGAAAATGTACCAATTTTCACAATGAATAAAACAACTACAATTCCTGTAAAGAACAGCATATTTATCACAATATCTTCAGGAGGGTCAGAAGGGCTTTGTCTAGAGCAAGGCTTTACTTTCATCCAAGTACAGGTGCTCAAAACAGGAAGCATCATCAAGATCTTGCTCCACATGCCAGTTTGATTACCAATTGGAAACTAAGTGTACAAACAGGTAACAGCTGCAAAAACTGTCTCTAYTCCAAACATAGCAGGGCAGACTCACCAGTGGGACACTTCCACCAACACAGGATGACTTTAGCTCAATGTATTCACTAGCAGGTTTTACCATGATGAGAATTAATAAAATGCCAAATCTGATTAAATCCTCTGCAATTTGTGAGAAAGGACACTCTTTTACTGTTTTGTAGAAYTTTATGGACAATAAAATTTAAATTGTCTAGAAAATTTAAATGGATTTCCATTTCATTTCCCAGCACTAATGAACAGATCACCATTTAAATGACAACTGAGCCATTTAAGGGCATYATTTTTCTTCTACAGTTTATACAGGATAATGCATGGCCATTTTCAATTACTTGGTAAAAACTAAATCTCCACATACTGCTTCTAGATTTTTATTCATTTGCACCAATATGAAGGCTTTTACTTTCAAAGCTCTTTTTTATCTACCCTCATCTCAAATTCCACACCCTATTAAACACCAACTCTCCTCTTTTTAAAATCTATTACTGAAATAGACTACGCATACAAAAACAAACCCCAAAAATCAAAAGCCACAGTTAGGAAAAGTTCTCTTTTCATGTGAAACTGTTTTCCTATGTAGTTGTTAGCATTCCTCTGTTCCTATTTCCTCTGTAACTTGTATGATCCTTTCTACAAGGATCCTTTCTCCTTGCAGGACGGAAATCTAGGGACACTCAAGGAGATCATCTGCTATCCAGCTTTCTCATCCTTTCCCTACAATGCTCTTCTTACATCTGAGTRCAGTATTTAGAGTAATTCTTTATTCCAATTGATAATTTGATTCAGGTTGCTTCTCTCTACTCCTATCAGAGCATCCATGTGGGAAGTTGGTAACTGGCTGCATTTCCTGCTGAGCATGTTCAGATCTGAATCCAGCACTGACACCACAAGGAGGAAGGACCCAAGGCTTCCCCTGAGCCTGCAGTGATCTCACTTTTCATTAGGCTTAGAACCTTTAATTAACTGCACTTTAAACACTACTGCRAGGTGTGGGCATGTATGCCTGTGWTGAAAGGTAAAGACATTTAGGAGAATACCAAGACAATGCATTTCTCTTCAACCATGAACTTTCATCCAATGATTTCCAGAAGCTTCTACTGACTATGTACCAAGTATAGCAGCCTTTTCTGAGAACAAAGGAAAAGGTAAAATTTTAATGCCTATAAATTACCCCAATATAAAAGCAGAGTGGGATGTAGGTACTATGGTTTTATTGTGGYGTGAACCAGAGGCGGGTGGTAGAGTGCTGGCCTCAACCAGACAGCCGATGGAAAAATTGCATATCCCTTGTCTCACAGACTACAGAGAGAAGAAACTTCTTTGGATTGCCTGTATTGTCCTCAAACCTAAAACTAGTTAAACAAAACACTGAAAACAACAGAAAATGTGTAACTGGAAGCGTGTGTCTTCCAAAGCTCACTTGGTTTACTCTCAGCAGGCCCTTCAAGCTGATTTTGGTCTGAGTGGTCACACTGAAACCTGCACTGACCCCTGCAGTGGCCACACACCAGACTGGTTGTGCTAATCCCTGAGGACCTGCCAGGTCTGCTCARATGACAGATCAGCCAGCAAGAGGTAAGAGCATGACTGCACCTGACAGGATTAATGGATACTGGACATAAGGACAACAATAATTTCTCAGTTCAGATCTCCTCTACTGTGAAATTAAGCCCCTAAAGCTATTGCACTTAATTGGACTGTGCTGTACCTGTCTGCTTTGCCTCTCTGCAGCTCAGTCTGAASCTTCTGAAGCCTTGGTAAGCCACCCTGGGGTGTTACTTCAGTAACCCCAGCCAGACTGCGAGGTGCTCATCACCCACCTGCCAATCCCTTTTGGCACATGCAYAACTTTTACTTTTGGGTGCAACAACTAYAAACAAGTTGTGCGACTATATTCTRCACAGGCTTTTCAAACACTTCCCAAACAAACCTAAACTGGTCCAAAAATTCCCTTTTTTCTGGTATCACTAAATAGTTACAAAGAGTTAACATCATTCRTAACATAAATAAGAATAACAAAGTTTTGAGTTATGTCGGTTAAACCAATGAGGTCGGAGATAAAGGTGACATTTACAGATGAAGACTAATTTGGGGTGGTTAAAGAACAATTGTCACTGGAATGACTCGGTGTGAGTCACGCTCCTCCCACACACTAATCACAGGTGTGCCTGAACCAAAGGCAATAGGTGCAGTATGTACAGGAATGTGACTCGGGAATAGCTCCCAGACAGTGCCTTCTCTAGGGGGCCCTGCTTTACTGACGAGTGAAATAACAGGCCAGTGAAGGCACATATGGCTTATCAAAAAATAACTGGAACAACTGTTTGTGTTTTTAATGACAAACCATGGATGACTGACTGYGAGAGAAATACTTGCCTCTGGAGTGGTAAAGAGGGTTACAGCCTAACTTTACGAAATGGGTATTCATTTTTGTTCCTATGGCTGCAGTCTTAAAAGTACTTCGTTTCCAGGCTGAGTCTGCTGTTTTATTAGAGCTCAGCAGGACTAAATGCAGCAGTAAACATGCATACAGCTGGTAGTTCCACACCTCACTTCTAAAAATGATTATACTTATCACTTCTAAAAATGATTATACTTATCATTATATTCAGGGGTAGATGTTACTGCATCAGAGATACTGCCTAAATTCTTTTCAAAGTAAACATTACATGGAAATCATCTGGCATCTTAAAAACATCAGGTAGATGCATTTTGTGCTTCAGTGAGTTTGTTAGCAAGCCACCACAAAATGCAAATATATGTGCACATATACAAATGCACACAAGCAGAAGTAAGGATGTCTTAGTATCCCACTGGGACCATCTTAGAGAGATATTCTGCTTGTGCAGTGCCTACACCAGTGAGGTGCACAGGAAAGGCTTCTGCAGATGCTAATAAGCTGAAGCTGGCCAACAGAAAGTATAGAGGACTGTCAAAGATAATGATATACCTCTGTCAGTAATTTGCAGCTACAAATTCATCCAATAGTTAGGCATACAAAGCTTTTCCATGCTTAGGGAAGAACGCTTGGGAAGACTTCAATAGTCCACTCCTGCAATCAGTGAACCTCCAGGATACAATGGATATGTGTTTCAAATATCAGTGCAGGAGCAGAGACCTGAACTCAGGTCTTCCACTTTCCTGAAGAGTTCCTTTACCTAAAGGTGACTGGATATTTTGAATGAAAGAGAAAGGAAAGGAAAAGAATAGTTTTTAGTATCAGAACTGTCCATTCTCCATAAATACAGCAGGGATGTGTTCCCAACATTTCCATAACCTTGGAGGTCTYTGAACCATAAAATAATGGATTAGAATAGAAGGGGCAGGTATGTCTGGCCATGAACACAGACTTCTCTGCTCCCACCTCTCCACAGAGTAATGTGTTTTCTGGCAGGCTTGCTCAGGGAAGTTTTACCTGACCAGTCACAGCAGATCAAGAACACTCACTGTCCTAGCACTCCCAAAAGATCCTAGGAAAAAGGTAATTTCTAAGACTGGTTGAAGTGATTTCATGTTTGTGCATGAACAAAGTCTTAGGAATCACAGGAACATAAGGTAGTTGTAGCAATTGGTGAGAGTAGCCAAAATCTCAGTATCAGTAAGCCCTAGCACACCATCAGGAGTCAAACCTCAGAGTAAACTGCTCACCACTGTGMCATGGGGCACATAACATAAGAACAGTGACTCCTCCTAAACTTAAATCCTGAACTTTGGATTCCAGAAGGAAAAGTCCCCTCAGATGCCCACTCTCTGCTGACACTGGATCTAGCATAAACTGAAGCAATCCCAAAGCAGTCACTAAAGTCAGGTTCCTTGATATTTCTTACAGATCAGGGATAACTTTCACAACATCAGAGGACTTCCAGAAGAGCCTTTGCAGTTGCCCCAAGTCTTTTCCTTGTTTAAGCATCAAAGAACTTGCCTTCTGTAATTCTCTGCCCCACACAGGATCACCTAAGTAGCATCTTAAATCTTCCAGGTTCTTCTTAAATTCTTCCTTCCCRCTGATGGAGGCAACAAGAAAATCTTACAGCTCGTTGGAGATGAATAGTAAGATTTGGGCAAACAATTGTGGTAAATGTATTCCATGTCATTTACAGATACTGAAGATGTCAAAGTACAAAGAAGTAAAAATGCAGGAACTTATTTTAGCACCTAAACTGTGGTAATAACCTGCATGCTCATCTTTTGAAAAGTATGTGAAGTGAAGAACTGTTTGTAAGCTGTGTRTGTTACCATGAATATTCATTTACTGGTCTTCAGCACAAGGCAAGGATAGAATGCTTTTCAACAGCTTGAATTTTTGATATTGTATAGCTACTACTGGCTGACAGATATTAATGATTCTTGACAGAATGCTTATCTTTGAGCTGTTGCTGTAATCAATCAGCACAAGAGCAGCAGGCTATTAAAATATTTTTCTGTCAAGCTCTCTTGACAWGCTTTGAATGGTACACAGACTCGATGTTTGGTTTGGATTTTTTTAGGGGTTTTGTTTGTTGGGCTTGGGTTTTGTTTGTTGGATTTGGATTGTTTATTTTCAGTTGGTTTTTTGGTGGGTTTTGTTGTTGTTGTTTTGGTTTGTTTTTTTAAAAAAGAGAATCTACCTGAAACCACACAGCTGGATTTTCTTGATCAGCACCGCTTGAAGTTGTCCTTAAATATCAGCCCTGGTGTTGAGAAATCAGTCACCATGGTTTCAGCTCGTTCTGACAAATGTCCTTCTGTCTTCTTTCTATCCTGCCTTTCTCTGTCTACACATGCACACACACAGGCTTCTTTAGAACTATTTCACCCTGTCAGACCTTGTCATCTACCTGGCCCATAATTACTCTTCACACTTCCTTCCAGAAGTTCTACCCTCCTGTTTTCTCTCACTTCTTCTAATTTTCTATTCAATACCTTGCCTTTCTCCAGCCTTTCAGAAACCTGTCATGGGAGCAGTGATTTAGCAGTCTCTCTGCATCACAAAGCCTGTAAAATTTAAATCAACAGCTTAGCAAACCCATCAAAGAGGCTGCCAGACCTTCTTGGCCTCAATAGAGAAGCCTAATGACTAGGAGGGAATCAAAGTTAAATTAGATGGTCAGAAGAATTGAGACACTTCACAGATTGGAGGAGGGGAAGAAGGGAAGGGACAGGGATACAGACCTAAATGTGTAAGCACAGGGTGGAAGAGCAGAAGAGGAATGCAGGTGAGGTTAGGAACACAGAACAAAAAAGAGCAGCTGATAAGTGAACTCGTGAAGAAAGTACAGAAAGAGTTTAAATGTYCAGTTTTCTGCACAGGCTTGGCTGTACTGATATTGATTCTCTTGAAGATCAAAAGGCACATTTCTGTAGCAAATGCAGAGGGAGGGAATAGATACACTGTGGTATGGTGTGTGCAGAGCACAATGAAAGCCATTCTGCACCAGTAAGATGTGAAGAATTAAGACTGGCAAGGCAGGCAGAGACCAGGAGCAGTTTGCCCATGGCCACAGAAGAGTGTGTGACAGAGCTGGGAACTCAGCCCAAACCTGCCAGCTCAGGGCCTCTCCCCCATGCACTGTCAGCACTGATGAGATAAGCAGCAGGGGATTTTCACCTTCTGCTTTGCCCTTTGCCTATCATCTTATTTCCTCTGCAGACCATAACATCTCTTTGCCATATCCAGAACTTTCTGCAGATTCTAGAGGGCAACAACCACCAGTATCTCTGAATGTTTGGTAACCAGATTCCAGGAGAAGACATAAACACTGTCTCTGGATCCATCTCCATTACTCAGGTAAAAAGAAACTGTACCAAAAGTCTGCTTAATGAAGAAACAGTTTGAGTTAGGACCATGTTCACCAAGATCAGTAAGTGAAATGCAGCAGAAGGCTGAGCTGTGGCTTACATGCATCCTAAAAACTTTGTTTGAAGAGCATGCAACAATATGACTGCAACACATTTAGACTGAGCAAGTCAAAAGAACACAGTGCCACTGATAACAAATTCTCCACTGAGAATGTTGTCTTTGCTAGAGGATAATGAATATAAATTGATCCATTTTTATATCTTAAAGCAAACACTCCATGATTTTTATTTGCCTTTCTCCATTATTTCAACAACAAAAGCTTAGGCAATAAGCCAGAAAGACGAAAAAATAAACACTTTGGAACAAGCCAAGGGGACTAGACAACAAATCCAGAGAGATTATTGCAGAGGGCAYTAAAGAGGACAAAGACATTGGGTCCTTACAACATCCTTCATACAAAGCCTAAGTAAACAAGCTGTCACAAGCAAATTGTGAAAGAGAGAGATGAAGTTCTTTGTCCTAAACTGCAGACTGACAGAAAAAATCTCCCAAGAGCTTCTGTACAGCACAAATCTCTTCACATTTTCACTTGCCCAAGTTCTCCTCATCAGTGTGCCATCAGAGACAGGATCCACCCCATGCATCTGGAGACTGCTGCTCTGCAGCTGGGAGGAGGGGAGACAGCGGTTTCTCTGAGCATGTTGCCAACATTTTGAACACTGAACCACTTTTCCTCTGCAGCCCTGTGGATCTATCCCATTTCTCCATTATTTTTTTTATCACTGACAAGCCAGAGGTATTAAATCCTGAAAAGTTCTAAAGGCTACTGCATTCCATACCTCATATATGTGTGGTTTAAGAAGGACACAGGAAAGAAGAAAATTGCTCAGTAAACCATTTTTGAATGGAATCACTGTAAGGATGCCCAAAACAGAATATTCAGCATTGTGTTTCCATATTCCTATCCAAATGAAGGAGGAAAAAAACCCGTGTGTATCACACAAAAGGTAGAAGATGTTTAAGGGAAACCTTTTTTAATTCACCTCACACATTAAGAATATGTTTCTCCYTCCAGATGATGACCACTGTGATCTGAAAATATCCAGCATTTAATGGCCAGTTCTGACTCCCTCTACTGGCACTTAATACAGTCTCCTCTTCCTCAGTTTTAGAACAGGAGCAATGTCCYTTTAGAATTTCCAACAGCAGTGTGATAGTGGCAAAGTGTTGTCACAGCAGTTTCATTAAAATGTATARATATTTTGTTAAGTCTAAAATAAATRTTTTGGAATCTTTCAGGGTTCATTACCACAGTTTTTATCCTTCCTGTATGACACTGCCCTTCYACTTACTGTTTGGTACACTTAGACTTCCAGCTAAAGTTAGAACAGAATTAAGCGGTAACAAATATAAAACCTTTACTTGCCTTAATCCATGGTTTCACACTTCATGCAAAAAGGACAGTTGCTACTAAGTCTTTAAAAAAAACAATTTATCAATATTGCAATAAGAGTGAGGCACAAATAAAGCTTTAAATATGAGGAGTTGCAAGCTGGCAGTGTGAGAGCTCATTAAAAAAAGCACGGCACAAGAATGCTCAAGGCAAATGCCTTTCAAACTTTTTCAACTCTGAAGTTATTTAATCGTCACAGCAATCACAAGGGATAAGGCATTGTTTAAAGGAAMTGGCTTCTGTTCAGTCTTCTGGAAAGGTATTCACTGTAAATGTGCCATCAATTTAAAATGCTCCTCAGTTCTGAAAAGCAATCTTTCTGACCCGAGGCTTGATACTTTAAGCTGCAGAGCACCCTCAGCTGACACAAACCAAACAACAGTAGGGCTTCTGARTGCCCCAAAAGACCAGAACCACAAAACAGGGACAAACTGAAATATTCTGCAAGTAGAAATACTAGTTTTACACACACACAAAGCTAAATACATCTTTCTGTGTGTGTTTGTCACCAATTTCAGTAATCCAGCATTAAGACAACACYTAAGTTGCGGCATTAGTACTTTGTWCTCATTTCCTGAATATTAAAAGCTACGGTAGCAGTGCAGTGTCAGGAAAATCTGTGTTTCCATGTAATACATATGCATGAACTGCCCCGTTCCCCTTTTCATTGCATTTGCAGTCACTTAGACTGCTCTGACTGGATGAAAGCATGCTAAAAAACCAGCTTGGAAATKATTACGATTACTGCAAAGCTGTGGATAAACCAGTCTGAGATGTCTGCTCACCTAYCCAAATTTAAAAGATCTAAGTTATTCTGGAAAAGGTATGGCAGCATCAGTGCTGCCACAGAACTCACTCCACCACAGCTACAGTCTTTTTTTGCTAAATTATTCATTTCTTCACTTTTCTGTGTCTCCACACAGAAGACCCACTTCTCTCCTTGCTTTCAGGAAAACCACAATCTGGCCCACCCTTCCCAGGTGTAGGTTCAGTGAACTGCTGTGTTTTTTCCTCCTGGTCTGTGCATCCAGCACAGCATCCATAAGCATCCCACAGAATGCATATATGTACCAAAAGGCAAATTAGAAAAAACTGATGCCATAGGTTCTGTCCCATGCCTTGGAGGAGAGTTACACTGGGAATAACTTCCAGAGAATCACCCCATAGAAGTTGATCAGTGACATTAAAATTTTTACCATAGGGTTTTAACAAGAGAAAGTTTAAAATTAAAGTGAAAAAATGAGTACAGTGTTGGTGCTGACACTCGTGTCTGTATCACACRCTCAGTACTCAACCCTGCCAACCCAAACCAGCAGATTTGAGAAGCACCCCAGCTGAGGGAGAGCCTGAAAACAAATGATTTAACAGCTGCTGTCCGGGACAAGAGTTTAATTAACATGATCAAAGCCATTATTAGGTTAATTACCAATTAGCATCACCAATTAACTCACTAATGGCCAGTCCCAAATATCTAAGAATCAGTGCCTGAAATGAAGCACACACAGCACTCTCTCATATCACAATGGACCAGAGGCAAACACTGCAGAAGAAAATTTACTCCCCAAAARAAGACACAAAGGAGGATGCTTTTAAGGATCTCGGCAAACAAATCAATATAAAAAGCCCCGAGTTTTATAATGAAAAGCAAGAAGTCACACTTGGCTGAAAACCAGACATGCTAACAAGCAGCTGTGCACAGCAACACTTCTCAGGCAAGGTCTAGCACAGACCCCCTGTGCAGAAAACCACGGCTGTGCTGTTTGAGGCGAGCTCACAAAGGCACAGCTACCAAAGACCAGCCTAGCTAACACAGTGGGTACATAYTGCCCTCTGTTTAGAAGTTCAATCTGTCCATAACCCGCCACTTTTTCCCAGGTGCTCCTAAGTTTCCCACATGCCCTGGACTCCAGCAGCACCATTTCTTCACCAGATGCTGCTGCTTCCTCCAGTGGGTGCTTCCCCACAGCAGCCTGTGGTCAGCCTGCCAGGCTGGGCTGTGGGCACTGGCAGCTAAAGGGTGCCTTAGCTCATCCTCAGAGCAGTGACTTTCAGGATCTACACATGCCCATCTTTTTCCATGATTCATTCTCTTGGGTTTCATCCAGAGAAGGCAATACATATAATTTTCATGTCTATTCAGCACTTCCACTGACATTAAACTAYGTATATGGCTATCTCAATAACTCTGTAATCTTGTGTGTCTTTCAAGTTCAACATTTTCCAATATGAAGTGTCCTCATATTGTTGGTATCTTTCTTGAAAGAAAACCTGTTTTTTTTTTTTTTCTAGGCTTGAAAGAAAACCTGTTTTTTTTTTTTTTCTAGGAATTCTCTTCTACAAGTATTCTCTTGCTGCCAAATTTCAGTTCCCAGCCCTGCTGTTCTTACATACCTGCTCTGAAGATCAAAATCTCATTTTTTAAAATGGATGAACACCACCCTTGCTCTCAGAAATGGTTGACCTTGATTACCTCAACTTGAAAATTGAAAGATTTAGAAAGTTACAAACAGGAGTCAAATGGAAAATAGAGAGAAAACGTGTAGACAACACTAATTATAGATGTTGTTACATTTTGTTCTAATGCTATCGTGATGACAGCAGACAGATAATAGCAGTAAAATAATAATGGTAGGAAGGACTCAGAACATAAGGAACAACACAAAGCACATCATCAGCCTGTGGAATGAACAAAGCTGTCAGTAAAAAAAGCTCTGTGTGTTTGGGTTGTGTTTGTTTTCCCATTCTAACGAGAAGACACTGGTTCAATCAAGCTGCTTTGAACTGATAATCATAAAATTGTTGAGGCTGGAAAAGACCTAAAGATAATTCGATCCAACTGCCATCCCAGCACTGCCATGTTCACCACTAAACCATTCCCCAAGTGCCACATCTGCACATCCTCCAAATACCTCCAGGATGRTGKCTCCACCACTTCCCTGGGCAGYCTACTCCAATGCCTGACCACCCTTTCCATGAAGAGTTTTTATTAATATCCCATCTAAACCTTCCCTAATGCAATGTCCTCTCATGCTATCACTTGTTACCTGGGAGAAGAGACCGACCCTCACCTGGCTACAATCTCCTTCCACGCAGCTGTAGAGAGTGATAAGGTCTCCCTGAGTCTCTTTTCTCCAGGTCAAACACCCCCAGCTCCCTCAGCTGCTCCTCATCGGAACTGTGCCCCAGAACCTCCACAGCTCTACTGCCCTTCTCTGGACTCACTCCAGTGCCTCAATGTTTTTCTTGCAGTGAGGGGCCCAAAACTGAACACAGGATTGGAGGTGCAGCCTCATCAGTGCCAAGTATAGGRAGATTATCATTCCCCTAGACCTGCTGGCCATACAACTTCTGATAAATAGCTGTTATTACAGCAGTTATTGCTTGTCTGAGTGTGATTTTTTAAATCCACGCTCTGAATGACAGCATAGCCAGTGTATTCACCACACAGTGATACCACACAGAAAGAGCACAGAGATCACACACACAAGTCATACAGAAGCACAGTATGGTTTTGTTGATGCACAGATATCAGCATTAACCTTATCTGCTGATACTGGGAGAAACTGCATATCTGCAAGGTGCAGCTCCTACCTGGCAGGACCAGAAATATCAGTTGAAAGTGCAGTTATTTCTACAAAGAACTAGAGGGTTTAAGATAATAGAATTAGCCTGTGCTGCTACGTTTCTCTATTTCAGTTTTTCACTTACATTTTAACTTTTACAGTTCATCTACATTTTCTCTATAAAACATTCTGCCTAGGTGCCATTGACATATAGGTATGTACATCCTTACTTTGAAAAATCATATACTCCTATGCCTGTCTTACCTCCTGTTGTCCACAGTCAGAGTTTTCAAGTGGGTCACCAGTACAAATAGTTACAATTCTTAAAGCCAGGTTATTTTTTTTTTGTAAGTGTGACAATAACAAAGGTAATAAATTACAAATCTATTCTGCCTCAAATAGATAGCAACATTAAGTCAGGTTTGCAGGTACAAAGTAGGGAAAATCTGAAGCTAAACCACAAATTAYCAAGCACCCATGAAAAATACTCCAAAAAGACAACATGAGAGCACACAAAATAGTCTCCAACGGGCCATTTTTTATTGCACATTGAAAACTGATGTAATTTTAAAATCTGCCCCAATATGAGGATAAGTGCATTTGCAAGCAGAGATTCCAAGTCAACTTCAGAAGAAATCTGAAAGGTGTTTTACCTTCCTTTCCTGCAAAAGATGTTGAAACACTMGCAGTTTTCATGGGGTCAAGTCTTTGTAACTCCTCCCAGAATACTTCAGGAATGGCATAGCTGGAGTCAGCAGAGGAGAAATTGATGCAAAAGTAAAATCTGATCCTTAGGGTAAACAGTTTTTGTGGACTGTGTGTTATTTTCTTCGGCTGGAAGAAAATAACATGCTGCCCTCTCTTTCCTAGGAGGTCTGAGCATTCAGAAGTCGGGCACCAAGGAGCAGCTGGCTTCCCCTACCCTCCTTGGACATGGGCTGAGCAGAGACTGGAAGGAAACTTGCTATTTCTCAGCTGTGACTACAGTAAGACCTCTTTTTTTTCACTTTAGATCAACCTACAGCCTGTTGAACTGTGAGAAGCAAGAAAGCCTGTGGCATTTGAAATGACCAACAACCAATGGGCATTTTAAAGAGCAGCTTGTCTGAGAAAATAGCCCTACTTTACAGGAATGCTTTTAGGTTCATCAGGCACTGGCAACTGMTGGCAAAGTCCTTCAAAACTGCTAAAATAGAAGTACTGCTGTGTAACTACTGAAGGACAAAACTTTCCTGTTAGYAACCAGCGGGAAATTTGGCTGTGTGGCCTCAGGCAAACATTGCTGTGTATCAACCATTTTGTGCATCACTGCACAGAAAATGGTACACAAAACCAGACACTCTTCTCTTAAAAAGTATAAAGCAGCATTCTCTGGCAATATAAGGTTAGAGACAGCAACCAAAGGAGGACAAAGCAGCACTAGCAGCACACACATGCACAAACATAGCAGTCTCAGATTTAAGCTCTTTTCTTCAACCCATATTGCCTTGTTCTGGGAAGCAGCTTCTTTCACTGTCCATCTGTGCAAAATTCATCACTCTTCAGCCATCTCCAGTGTTACCTTAAAGCCTGAGCCTACAGATCTGGTCCCCAAACCCTTAGTATAACCAACATCAAAAGCTTACAGGAAATACTTCTCATTCACATGCAGCTGCTTTCCCAGAATTCTTCCCCGCCGCTCTCCCCTTCTGACACTGTCTCATATTAAAACTGTGGAGAGTTAGTACAGCCATGATGTTGCTCATAGAGCTGTTGTAGGAAGGAAAACAAGTAACCACTGCCACAAGAACAGTATTTGTGTCATCAACGCTGATGCACGCTTGTTTGTGCAGTGTGCAAGGCTAGAAAGTTAATTCTGCTCCTGACCAGTTCTACCACAGCTAGTCCCTCCTGCAAGAGAAGAATCCAAGCTTCGCAGCACACTGTGGTCCTTCCCAGCTGAAGGCAAACAGCTTGAGAAGTGTGGCCACCCTCAGGCTGTTACCTTCCTCACTTTTTGTCCATGTTACCAATCCCAGTATTTCACTACTGAACTGCCCATTTCATTTGTTCTCTGGACCCTTGTGGTTGTACCAGAACTCCACGTACTGAACCATTCATWCCTTTTTGGATACAGTTGCCTGCTGTATCATATTTTCCATTTCAACCCAAACTGGCAATGACTCAGAGCCTTTTCTTSTGTCTGGCTGCCCAATGACACAACACAATGGTCCCATAAAACACTAGTCTTCCCTCCAGTCTTCTCTATTATTGAAGGCTGCATATGAATAAAAGATAACTCCATTCTGGACTTAACTGCACCCTCATGAAGAGAGGTAACTTTTATGTTGGCATAATCACAATCTGAATCTCATGCACTTTGTACAGTATAATAATCAAACCTGATAAAATCAGCACAGTCAACTGGCCATACCTACCTCATCTCTCTGCATGCATTTTTTCTCACATAAATAACTCTCCTTAATTCATCACCATGTTTCAAACCATGCTCKTTCAGCCACAAGGGCTGAAGAAAATACTGCCCATCTTTTAGACTTCAGGTCTGTAACTAACATGAGGAAACAACCACCTTAAACATGCACCATGTTAGTTTCTGTTTATTTTGGGAAGCAGTCAAAAAAGAAGTTTTAGAGTTTGTAAAGGAAAAAGGAGACACCTTAGTTTCAATTTCAAGTTCTATTTCTCCCTCTCAGCACCTGCTCTTACTTTTGCCCACCCCACATACCTCAYCATAAAAGCAGTTTTGGAGAACTTTGCCATCAGTTGCCAGCGGCCTCCTTCCATCTCACAGCTGTCAGTGCACTTAGGAAGTGACCAAGAGAAGACCAAAAAAGCAGTCAGTTAGCTCTACTGACCTGAAAGGACCTTCTGATGCTATCACTGGAAAACAGGAGCATTCATCTACTTGGCAGCTGTCATGGAGACACGTTTTCATACTTGCTTGGCACTGTCACAGAGATATGTTTTCATACTTCTAAACATAAGTGGGGGTTTTGGTTGATTTGACTCCTGCAGTTTTCACAAGAAGTGTGCTGCCTTCTCTTAAATCAGYGAGGACAAAAAAACTCTGACTTACCTGCCTCTCCCCTTTTCCTTTTTTTCCAGAAAGTTGCCCTCTTGGTCAGACACCATATTTCAGTGCCATCCCAGCATGCAGTGGTGATTCACTGCTCTCAGGGGCCCCTTGGAAACACCTGCACCAATGCAGGCAGCATRGGGAACAAACAGGAGGATCTGGAACAAGGCAGGTCCCTCCCCACCTCCCTGCACAGAGTCTAAATACATAAAAAGGGCGAAGAAGGGACAATAGGTCATGGAAGGTAACACCACAGGTTAACATGTCGGAGGGATATGAGCCTCAGCTCTGCTGTGTCACCCTACAGGGCACCAGCAACTGGATTGCAACATCTTCTCCAGACAGCTTCTGGTACAGCCTCCTGTCACTCCGGTTTACCATACACATCAAGGTTCAAAGCACTATTAGGCACTGTTTTCACTGCCTGAGTAGGTCAGAACAGCATTATAGCCCAAAGGTGGCACACAGATAGGTCATCTTCTCCTTTCCCATGCCCACAGTTTGTAGCACCTACATGACACAGTGGTTTGCTCAAAGTAATTTCTGTCTGATAATTCCTCTATGATTTTCACAGGATTGCTAACTTTATGTGGGATTAGGCTCCCTTCCAGAAAAATGCCCATTTCCCCCCTCACACCTTCTGTAGCTGTCATCTCATTACTAATCAGCAGTCAACTTATTTGCAAAGAGTGTGAGAAAGACAGTTCCTAAAAACTTTAGTTTTGGCATACTTAGTTCCTGATAAAACTGATTTTATAATTTTCTAGGTCATGTGAATAAAGGCTTTTATGAAGAAAAAAGAAGTAGAATAAAAATATTCAAAACAGAAGTGAATCAAATAATCAGAACTTATTTGCACTGTTGCAACATAGAAAACCACCTTCCTTTCCTCTCCCTCTGCATTTAAATGCACCAAACTAAATAAGAATTTACAGTTCAGCAAATATTTAAGGAATGAGAAGCTCAAGGAATCACAGTTTTTAACAACTTCCCTCTCAAAGAGCAAAGGGGCAGAACAAGTGAAATTGAGTATCTTTTCTGGTTCCTTGTTTCCTATTAAATTCCCCCGGTAAGGAAAAAAATAAAAACCAGGATGATGCGGCTAGTGTGGGATGGSAAAGCTCAGAGTGGTGACAGGCCCAGAAATGAAGGTTTATAGAGGGAAGTGAGAGAAAAGTGGTGGCTTGTTTTAGGAAAGAGAACTGGAAATATGCCACATGAGATTTAGGGTGCACTTCTGTGAACTATTCTCAGTGGATACTGCATTATTTCCAAGACCAAATCATTGCCAGACCTGTGTCTTTGATGCAAAAGGATGCACACTGTCCAGGACCACATACACAAAGTGCCACAGTAGAACTGACCAGYAGGAGGTGGAATTCCACTCATTTGCCCTCACAGTATGAAAGGGGAAAGATTTTGGAAAGCAACATTAGGATAGGGTTGGTTCAAAATTGGAGCAACTACRCTACTTCATATTTTGCAAAATTTGTAGCAAAAGTACAAACTGTCAGTAAGTAATAMAACTGTAATAAATAAGCTCACAGGTTTCAGAATTCACTTGATGACATTTCTAGAAGGTCTGAGACTAYTTAAGATCTTCGTGGAGGAGGATGACCCAAAACCTCCAACATTATTTCCCATGCTTTCCTAGCAAATCTTAATTTTATCAGAAAATAACTTGCAAAACCATCCCTCATTCAAGTTCAAAGACAGAAATTAATGATCTTAGGTCCAATTTTTTATCCTTTAATTTGGCCTCAGAACACTTAGAAGATATTATCAATCTCCAGTTCCCTCTTAATTTGTAGTGAAAATCCTCCAGGAACCTTGCAATAACAATGAAGTACTAAACCACAACCCTGAATCATCCTGCTCACCTGCTCTTATCAACCAACCCACAGTTGCTTTTGAGATGGTGACAGGAGAAGGCAAGGTTTGCTGATAATCTCACCAGGAAAATATACTTCCACACCACTTGGTTCAGTTACTGGTGTGATTTCCAAGAAGAAGGAAAAAAAAAGCATTTTTAATTCATGTTGAGGTGAGTCAGAACAGTCATGCCTTAACACCTCAATCGTTTCATTCTTTACCATGAAGCACTTGAGATTTTTAGACCCTACTGGCTGCCAAAATCCTTTGGTTAGAAGAATAAATTTTCTACTTTCCTTCCAGGCAATAGGACCGATTAATATGTTACTCGACTCCTTCTACATTTTTCACACCAGCAGCAGCCAGAGTTGCGGTACCTAGGATAAAAGATACTGATATTTTTACATATATTCCATATTTTCCCAGTAGATCAGAGTTTCTTCCATCAGGCTGCTGCTTATCTTATGTCTTCAGGTAATAACTCAAGTTCATATCTTGTGTATTTCAGAGCTTTCAACTCCAAGAAATAGATTGCATTATGACCCACAGCAGCATTCGCCTCCTCTAAAACATTACCCATCACTTTTATAAACAGCCAAAGCTTTCTTTAAAATATAAAAGCAGCCAAATTCACTAAAACTCACKGATCTGGTAAGCACAACTAAGCCTTATTCATTCTCAAGACGTCAAGAGACAGCTCATCCGAGTGGTTAGGGTCATATCATGATCTATGAGCCACTGACACTTTGCAGCTAGGCAGCTATTCCTGCTCCAACAGTTTGTAACCACAGCAGGCCTGTTTGAGTCCAGCAGCTATCAGATATTAAAATAACTATATCATTTTCTGATGCAGAAGTTACAGTGCTTAGAAGATGCTTCAGAACTTCTATCATATTCCACATATTACATGACAAGTGGCATGATGTGTCATATGAGGGGATGTGCTATTTTACTATTTTTTTTCCCATGCCTATCTAGTTGGATTTTTCTTGATCAGAAAGGCCCCCATGTAAACCCAAACTTTTGTCCAGGATTGCCATTCTTCAGCAATAAAGTTCACTGCTTAAGTAAAGTCCTCCCAGGACTGCGGAGAGAATGAAAAATGTGTCATGCTTTTTGTGTGCTGTATATATTTAGCAAATTCCACAGGTGGGAATCCAGAATATAGTCCTGACAGACAAACCACGCTCTTCTAGACTGCGCTTGTGTAACTCAACAATTTAAGCATAAATTTGCATCTGAACCCCCAGGCTGTCCTGCATATCAAAGCGCCATGTCTCTTTCAGATTCTTCAGTTTCTGTAGGGAACAAAATATTTGTCTTGTATATCATCCCCTGCCTGAAATGTTCTTTCTTCTTTTTATATTCCTCTGCTCTCTCAGTCCATGCTCTGTATGCCTCATGCTCTTCTCTCACAAATTAACTTGAGTTAATYATGTTCCTTTAGATTTCAAAAGAAGTCAGTTGCACATGTTGATGGAAGTTTGATAAAGCCTGCACATTTCAGTGTTTTACATCTACTTATAGGAAGTAATGTTAGATATGGTCTAAAGACAGCAAAATCTTGCACTAATAAGCACATGATGTGAAAGACATCAGGTGAAAAAGAGAGATATTCACAGCTGGGATACCTATTTATTTTCCTTCTCCTTCTCATTCCTATTAAAGAGTTAAAAGACAAAATTTAGAAACATCGTGAGACAGAGAGAAAAGGCAATTATCTATAGCATTACTGTAGTGTGAGCTCTCCCCAAATCCTGGAAAAACCAAACTATTAACACTTCATAACTTTCATCTTCTCTTCTGTCAAACAGAACTATTTTTTCTCCATTTGCATTTACAGTTCTTTCAAAAGTTGTCCAATGTCTTGGGGAACAATGTTAAGCTCTGCAGGAAACAAATGGATTGCAAAAACCTTGAGAATTGGAGTTTTTTAGAAAAATCTCACTTTTAAAATTGTCCTGATTGGATTTATGCAATACTGATAGAGAAATGTAATAAAATTTCCTGGGATTACTCTAGCAGTTAAATTCTAGTATAAACTGAGGTAGGGTGGTTCTCCACAYCCATTAGGCTGACATACAGCCTGAAATTTTTAGTCATTATGGCAGGATGACGTATCATGAGACAATTCATAAAGCATATGTATGTGATATAGCTCTGATACATTTATTTTCTTTTTCCCTACAGCCAAAAGTACATGGGCAAGGGTAAATTGTATCCAAATTATATTTTGCAGCAATAATTTAATCTGTCTTTAATTTGTCTTTAATCTGGTCACATATTCTTGAAATAACAAGAATAAGAATACTGGTTACTCACTTTTGCATACTAAAAAATAACATCTCACACAGAATTAATTTAGGCTTCCCCAAGCCAGGCCAGGATACAAAGTTTTACCTTGATAGTATACYCACAAAAAGTATTTTCTTCTTCTTCCTCTGAGGAGAGGACTAACCCCAAATGAGTGGGCCACTCCTCATATGGCCTTGGTAAATAATCTGAGACAGATTTATTACAGCATCAGCACTTGTGTTGTGAACCTGAAAAAAAGCTTTGAGTGTATCTCAGCCTGGAGATGATTTTTGTAGGAATTTGTTATTTACATAGGTGTCACCTAAAGGCTTTTTTTCTCACTTTAACACCAGGGTTTTATCATAGAACCACAGAATCATTCAAAATCGAAAGACCTCTAAGATCATTGARTCCAGCCATCAACCCAGCACTGCCAAGTCCATCACTAAACCATGTACACAAGTGCCACATCTGCACATTCCCTAAATACCTCCAGGATGGTGACTTCATCACTTCCCTGGGCAGTCTATTCCAATGCCTGACCACCCTTTCCATGAAGAAATTTTTACTAACATCCAATCTAAACCTTCCCTGGTGAAACTCGAGGCTGTTTTCTCTCATTCTGTCACTTGTTACCTGGGAGAAGAGACCGACCCTCACCTGGCTACTCCCTCCTTTCAGGCAGCTGTAGAGAGTGATAAGGTCTCCCTGAGTCTCTTTTCTCCAGTTTCATCACCCCCAGCTCCCTCAGCTGCTTCTCATCGGAATTGTGCTCCAGACCCTTCTCCAGCTCTGCTGCCTTTCTCTGGACTCACTCCAGTGCCTCAATGTCTTTCCTGTAATGASGGGGTAAGAACTGGACACAGGATGTGAGGTGTGGCCTCACCAGTGCCCAGTACAGAGGGACAATCACTGCCCCATCACCGTGGTCCTGCTGGCCACACTATTGCTGGTACAAGCCACAATGCCATTGGCCTTCATGGCCACCTGGGCACACCCTGTCTCATGTTCACTGGTGCCAACCAGCACCCCCGGATCCTTTTCTGCTGGGCTGCTTTCCAGCCACTCTGCCCCAAGCCAGTAGAGCTGCATGGGGTTGTTGTGACCCCAGTGCAGGACCTGTCACTTGCCCTTGYTGAACCTCACACCACTGGCCTCAGCACATGAATCCAGTCTGTCCAAATCCCTCCACAGAGCCTTCCTGCCCTCCTGCAAATCAAGACTAAGCCTCATAACTTGATRTCCTCTGCAGACTGACTGAGGGTAGACTTGACCCCTCATACAGATCATTCAGAAGGATATTAAACAGGATTGGTCCCAGAACTGAACTCTGGGGAAYAGGGCTGTATTTCAGTACAAGCAATCCTGAAAAAAAGTGCAGGTCCTGGATGTCCTTACTCAAAGAGGAGGCAGTTTTTAAGAGCTAAATTCTGCCTTTGGAGCTTGCTGTGTTGTGCAGCCTGTCAGTGCTGATCACATCTCTCCTCCATGCCCTGTCTGTACGGAATGTCAATGATGGAATTCTGCATGGGCCAGACGCTCCGGCTCATCGGTGGGGCTGGAAATGCTACCACGACCTGGTGCACCCCACGCTTACTGATGAGAAATCCCAACGTGCTTCGCTGAAAATTGCATCACTCGGGACTCAAACGTCTGAAGGATTGTTTATACTCCCAAAAAGCCAAAACCAATGTTGTCTAGCCCTTTTATTTTTATTTAGCACAATGACTTTGAGGTTTTGGTGAGTTTTGTTGTTTTTGGAGTTTGCATTTTGTTGGGGTTTTTTTGCTTGGTTTTTACTCATTCTTTATTCTTAACAAGAAAAATTGAGATACTTTCACCTTTAGAGATAACCAGACCAAATCCTATCCTAATAGCCTCTAACCTGCAGAAAAACTCTACCCACTGTTCTCCAGCCCTACCTCTTTGCTTAAACTTGCTGCAGCACATAAATATATCCACAACACTTCTRGTGGTTCATTCTAATGGAGAAAGCATCCAAGCAAAATAACATTCAGAAATCCCAAACAGTTGCCTTAACAATTACAGCAATAACACACCATCTCTTCAAATATCATGACTAGCATCAAATAAGGAGTAATAAAGCACAGCACAGAGGGGTGAAGGAACAGAAGGCCTGCAAAGACAGGCCATACTTATTAGAAAGAAATTTTWAAAAGTAAATAAAAATCCAGGCATTTAAATTAGGAATTATTGGCTTGAGTAGTGTTGCTGGTGGCTAAGATAGATGAGAATGAAAAWTAATGCAATTAATTTTCTATTACCTATCAGCCATATAGAAAGCATGCTWCCCACAACCTTGCAAGAGGTCTGGGGCATGTCAGATTTTTGTCCTCTTGTCAGGGATGTGACAAARACCAATGTCGTGGTTTGACCCTGGCCAAAAACCAGGCACCCACAACAGCTACCCACTCACTCTTCCCTGCCACAGCTGGGTGGGGGAGGGAGAGGGGAATTAACAAAGGGCTCCTGAGTTAAGAAACCGGGAGGAAACACTCCAAGGGTAAAACAGGCTCAACTTAGAGTTGCAAAGTGAATTTATTACTAACAGAGTCAGAGAAGAATAATGAGAAGTAAAAACAAGCCCTTAAGACACCATTCTTCCCCTCAACCCCTCTCTCCTTCCCACTGACAGTGCAGGGAACAGGGTGTGGGGGTTTGGTCAGTTCATCACCGAGATTTTCTTCTGCCACTCAGGGAGAGGAGTTCTCTCCCTGCTGGGCCATGGGGTCCCTCCCACAGGAGACAGCTCTCCACCAACATCTCCAGCATAGTCCAAATCTCATGAGCAACACTTGTCCCAAAACCACTGCAATGTGAGCTCCTCCCATGGGCAGATGGCCCTCCCAAAACTGCTGTGGCGTGGGTCACTCATCCACAGGGTGCAGACCTCCAMGGCCAGGCTGCTCCAGCCTGGAAGCAGAGACCCCTCTCTCCACAGGGTCTGTCACTGGAGCACAGCCTCCTCCAGGCACCGACCCACTCCAGCGTGGGCACCTTCCCTTCTTACCCTGCCAGAGTTACACAAATCCCCCATGAGGCTGAGTAGGAGCAACACTGACCTGTGCATCATGATACCTGCCACCAAGATTTTYTTAAAGTTCACAGGGATGGTCACACTAATGAAGCAGATTTCTGTCCTTTTCAACAGGAATGCTGTAAACAAAATTGCCCGTGTTTTCAAACTTACGTAATGTTATTCTCATTTCTGGATTGTCTGGGTGTTTTTGGTTTGGGTTTTTTTTGTTGGGTTTTATTGTTGG
>NW_026623280.1:234577-254841 GCF_030028575.1 Malurus melanocephalus
TTTTATTTTTGGGTTTGCTTTTTTTTTTGTCTAATGAGAAAGAAACTGTTCACAAAGCTGAGAACAGCTACTCCATTCTCCTGGGATCTTTGTCTACCTTAATCAGAGACAACAGCTGAAGTGCTGCAGGACTGCATCATGCTTGTGTTGCACACCATCAACGAAGATGAGTGGCTTGGGTTTCTGGACTGTTTTGATTAATGAACTCAGTGGCTGACAATTCATCATGCTATGTGAGCATGCATGTGCATGAATCTGACCTTTTAACTCCTACTTCKGTTCTTTTTCCATGATCCCTCTCACTATCTGCTGTAAATATAGTATCCACAGGGGAATTTATGATTTAGTTTAGCATTCATGTGCCTTTTTCTTCATATTTTGGATGAGTCAAGCCCTGTAGYTCCAGTAAGTTCCTACCTAACAAAGGAGAATTTAGCATAAACAGGCACCAAAAGCTTGGAATCTTTTCTATGCAACTGACAACACTAACAAAAGGCTCCCAAAATGATAGATTTTGCTCCATTGCTCAAAATCCAAATAGGCAAGCATCTATCAGTATTATTTTATGTCAAAAGTCAAGAATGCCAAGCATTTTTAGAAATGCTCATCCCTACTCCACCTGCATAGCAAGGGGATTGCTGACACAGTGCCCAGATACAAAAACTGCAAATGAAGTCCTCTATTTCTCCTAATGCTTAGGAAAAACAAACAATACAAAACCCAACCTGACAGATTCACTGAACAAAATATACCAACACCATAATTTTAAGGCATATGTCTCTACAGGGAAGAAACTAAAAATTTAAACAGCTTTCTTTTTTTTCCTCAACTATTAAAAATAGAAAATATATGTCTTTCTGCAGATACAGACAGTGGTTTTAAGCCTGGTTTTAGCCTCACCGAAAGATCTGTCTGTAGACATATTCCCTATTAATTAGCAATTTAGTGGCCATCTGTGGAAAGGGATAAGCAAATATGTTTTGATTCATTTAAAATGAGGCTGAGGAGTTAATTGCTTTTACTTYCCGTAGTAACACTCATCCTTCTCTCTATATATGCACACATACACTCAATAAAGCAAGGCAAAACCATGCAGGTCAGTTCACAAATGTGAAGATATTTTGCTCTGCAAAACTGTAATTCACCGTATGTTCAGGAAAAGCAACTACACAGTAATATGAAGCACAAGCCTCCACAGAGCAGAAATCGTTAAAAGCAGCCATTGGATACTTCATCTCTATTTTAAAATAATTTGTTCTTCCCAAACAGATGTGCACTGTTCGAGGTGCTCAAGAATCATGAGCATTTTTCATCTGCCCCCTCCAGTGGAGCTGAAAGAGACGGAACATCTCCGGGGTTATGAGTATCCCACAGTCCCCCACAAATCGAATTAGGGGATGCACCTTCCCATATCAAAGTGACCAACAGCAAAACACTTTCCCTCTGAAAACTGCAGCCACAATGAGGTCAGTAGGACAGCATGAGCATCACTGCATTTGAGAGCACAAAGCACCTCCCTGCAGWAGGAGGCCCTGAAGCAGACACCAGGGCTGCTGAGACAAAGCCATGCTTTCTGAAACTCTGCCYCAAGTGTGAACCCGACCAACGCAGTCAGCTCCACAAGGGTCTATACCCACACACGGCTTGGTCACCTCAATCATCCCTTCCCAGTGTCTCTGCACAGCTGRCAGGATGTACCCACTCCTTCTACATTAAACTTTTTACTGTGTCAGCGTTTGCACTCAACTCAGCCAAAATTCCCACTGGTCCAGGACAGCTTCACTAATGTATTTCTAAATTTTTAATTAAAATTTACCTGGATTTTCATACCATAATGAAAGCTTGAATAAAAGAGAAAATGGAAGTGGTCTTACCAACTTTTAAAAACAGGTATCTGACATCACAGCAAAGTACTATTACGAATCACAGCAAAGTACTATTACGAGTGGCCAGTGTGTCTACAGAGAGTTAATGTAACACAAATATAATTGTGCCGCAGGATCAGCTTTACAGAGGGTATAAGCAGTGAACAGAAGGAGATATATCAGTGGCTGGGCAGCAGGGAAAACCAAGTTTTGTCTTACAGAAGATGGAATTACAGAGTGTTAAGTCTATCTCTCTGGGCATAGGCATACTAAAACACATGGACGGACACCACTTATGAACTGCTTATGCTTTCAAATACATCTAATATAATGAACCTTTCTGACACAAACATCCTGTTTGGATGTCACCACAGTCCTGTGCTGACTRTAGCACAAACTTTTCAATCAGTTTGCCAGTGGAGAAGACAGCAAACCGTGCCTTAACATCACTTGTTTACACAGCAAGTTTTCTTCAGCAACAGAGGCTCAAGAGACAACACGCCAAGATCAAAGAAAAAAGTATCACTGCTATTCACACCTTTATTCTTCAGAAACTCTTCAAAATACTCAACCACTAAATGAAAACAAAACTAGTACCCAAGCTGCTAGAAACAAAAACCTGAAAGCCTTGCAAAGCCACAGCAACTGGCAATGCACACACCATGACCRAACTTTCACAGAGATAAAAGAACTTTGCAAAATCAAATCCACTGTATGAAAAAGAATTCTGAGCAGGAAGAGCTCACACTACTAAAAGTAAACTCTTCCTTTCTCTTTGCTTGATGCCAAAATCTGCACTCCAGGGAAGCAGCTCTTGAGTGTTCCTACCAAACAATGGAAGCACAGCTCATAGAGCAAACGGGAGGCAAGATCATTGACACCAAGAACCAGAGGGAGGGTGCAAAGGCAGTGCTGTGACTCTGAATGGATCCAGGACCCTCACAGCTGTAGATTCATAGCCACCCGTGGGAGGCAAGTCCCTGCCATGCACTGCACCCTGACTTTCTGTAGGGCAGCCTCACAYACAGCCCATGCAAGGAAGGTGGGGCTTGGACACATTTTCACATGTGTTCATCACCACCTCCATTTCCAGAAAACTGAGTTTCTTTTASAAATAATGATAAGATCAAAATTTCAAAGGTAGCCTTGCTAATGACATTGTGACTGTAAGCTTAGCTGGCCACAATGTTGTTTAAGCCACYGGTCTTTTGACACGGCACTTACTGCTATTCAAATGAGCATAAATACTCATTTGAGTATATTTCTGCTCATTCTGCTATTCAAAAATACTGCTATTCAAATGAGGATAAAACAAACAAAAAGAAATGTTATCATTTTCTTTGTGCTCATCTAAATCAATATTATTTATGCATAAATTCAGTTTCTTCCTGCCACATTGTCATAGGAAGAGTCTGGAACAGGTACAAGTACAAAATAAACCCATGTACATTCATGACTTTTTGGAGGCTATGTTTATTCATTATTCATAGTACTAAATAATAATACTGAATAATACTAGCTGTTCTTGTTCTAGCTAGTATCATGGTCATAACTTTAAGCAAAAGATTGGGATATTTCCTATCAAACTGGCACCTTTATCAGGAAATATGTTTGGAAGCCTGTTTTGTGCTACACTATTACATTGTCTAATGCACCTTCTCATGAGAAAACTGCAAAATTTTATTCGTGTTTTATAAAAATTTCCCTTCCCCTATAGCGTTTTTTTACAAGGATGATGTGGCTCTTGGCAGTAGAAAAAGCTAGAACAAAATTAACAACTTTTATAACTAAAATATCCCAATCCCTATGTGATCAAGAATGCTTRTCTTGRTCCTTTTTCTCACTAACCTTCAGCYTGCTTAGCACTGCACMCGCAATCTCAGTGTGTGACTTCAGTGGTGGCGTAAAAGGACACATCAGAATCAAAGGTTCACATTTCTACAACAGGCACTGTGCTGCTAATTGAGTTTCATTGCATATTTTGTTTTAATTTTCTGCTTAGCAAGGACTGGCTTTCTCCTCCTCTGGATGTAATATTACCATATAGAAGCTTCTCACTTCTTCACATAACAATATGTTCTTCAATGGGCAAAGTAGACTTTTTTTTTTTTTGGTTCAAATTCCACCCTTATTTAGAAAACCATGACCCAGCTTAASAGTGGCCACCATATGGTTCTTAACTCCAAGTAGCTCTCAAGGCACTTTGAATGCAGATCCTGCATGAAAATGACAATACGGTCAACAGCTGGACAGCTTGGCAATGTGTACCCATTTTAACAAGGATGTGTGAGCCAGAGGTGCCCAAGGACAGCATCATCCCTCTCGCTTTAGGATATGTCTGTATGCTCAGCTCACGGTGGAGTTTGTGGTTTCTAAAGARTTCTTGTTCTCTCTTCCTTATAAGATGATGCTCCCAGACCTCCTCCCACATTCTGACCCACTTACCAATTACGTGCAGTCCTCAGACATGCAAAGAGTTTGCCAAATACCAAATGGAGGCACAAAAGTTGGTGCACTAATTCTTAACAGTTCAGGCTTTAAACATTTATGGTTTACTTACAAGAGAATATTTAGAMGATATGGACAGAATATTCCTTCCAAAATGACTGAATTTTTGCTAGGCACCACAATACTGCTACTTGTGTTTTAAACCTAACCAGTAAGGAAGTGTGCAATACCTATACTGCCACCAAAAATGTTTTTAGCTGCATCATATTTAACGGGACTTTAGACATTCTTACGAAATCAGGATTTTGGATATGCAGCAATTTGGTGTTGGGTATGAAAAAGACAGGATCTCTAATACTTACAGCCAATCATCATCATAGCCACAGCAAAGATCTTCTCCCCATCTGTCGTCGGGGCGATGTTCCCAAATCCAACACTGGTGAGGCTGGTCATTGTGAAATACAACGAGGAGATGTAGACGGAATCTTTGCTCGGCCCGCCTTCCCATTTGCCAAAGCCCGAGGTGTTGAAGCGGTAGGGAGTTCCTATGGACTCTCCCAGCTGGTAGAGCCAGCTCTCGGTGCGGATGGTGTTGGTGTCCTCGTTGATGACCTCGTAGTCYCCGATGCTGTACCAGATGCAGGCCAGCCAGTGCGCCGCCAGCCCGAACACGCACACCAGCAGCACCAGCACGGCCGCCCCGTACTCGATGTAGTGGTCCAGCTTCCGAGCCACGCGACCCAGCCGAAGGAGCCTGACYACTTTGAGCGAGCTGAAGAGGCTACTGATGCCCTGCAAGGATAAAGCACAGTGGCTGTTAGAATTTCATGCRAAAGCAACAAGATTCATGGCTGCAGTTTCCAAAGACAAAGGTGATAAAACACAGATAGTCACCAGGTCACACCTGATGAAAGAGACTATCAGATACAAAAAGCTTGGTGACCCTTTCCAGGGATTAATATATGCACTCTTGACTTCCATCCATTAATAGTTTGTGAGTTGCTCTCTGAACTCCTTTTTCAGATTATTTGAATAGGTCTACAAATACCTTTGTAAAAACTTCAAACGACAGGCTGTCTATTGCACATCCAGTTGTGAATTCTCATGCAACACGTCAGACATAATGTCTCAGATATAACACTGATTGCAATATTGAGCTCAGACATCTCAGAAGATAAATAAGRAAGGCCAAAAAATACAGTAGTACCTGAAGTACCTGGCAATTTGTAGTTTTCCAATTTCCTATGACACGTTTCCTATGACTTCACTTTCCTCTAAGAATTCATGCACTGATAATCTATCCTCTGACATTTCTCATATGGACTACACAAAGCTTAGCCATTTCATGTATCTCAMTAATCCCCAAATTATATCCTTTTTATGACAGCTTTGGTATAACGCAGTATTTCTGTGCTGAAAATAATATGGCTCCCATAAAACAGAATTAAGCCAGCATGCAGGATTTTGTATTGTTAACTTTTATACAGATTARCACAAGAAGTAAAAAAATTCAAGCCATTTGGGGCATGAGAAGGTCTGAATAGCCTATCATAAAAATTCTTCCTTTTTATTTCCTACTTCCTCTACCAAGACTGTTTCATACACAGAAGTCTGATTAAAATTTAAGCAGACTGGTATAATGAGTATTTCTGGAAATGCATAATTGCATAGTTCTGGTCACCAGCTTTTACTGGAAGTTTGTTTATTCCTGCATAAATACAACTGCCTCAGTATCTTAGGCAGCTTCAATGCACTATAAAAGATGTTTTATTAAATAATTACATAAAGTATATTGACTCATGTTCCCCAGGACTGCAGCAATATATTTTCCCTTTATTTCATGAATTTGTCATGATTACATTGACTCATTTTCAGAGACAGATGTAATTTGTTACCTGGGAACACGCTATCAATTTCTATTAAGTATCTGGACAAGATCTAATGCAACCAGGGGGTGGGGAGTAAAAAGAGAGAGGGAAAAAAAAAGATAAAAAAGCAGCATTCTTTTAAATCAGAGATATTTGCAGAGATCTAGAAGAGTGCAAGTYTTTTCATGACTGTCTGTACCAAACTTTACAAGTCACCGATGCAAAAATTCCTACACAAATTAAGTTAATTTCCATTTCCCATCCATTCCATACCCAGCTTTGTTTTGTAAACACTGGTGCAAATCCTCAATGCCAGTTCTGAGAATACRACACAAAAGGCCTAATTTCCAGGGGAGGAAAAGCAGGTATTTCTGAACACTCAATATGGAGAGGAAAAGCATAGGGAAAAATGCAAAATATTATAACCACACTTTAGAATTGGATATGCAAGTCCTGGAGTGGCAAGCACATATAGTCTCTACATTGTAAACATCATGACATTACAACACAGCCTTCTGACCTTTTCCCTCAGCACCAATGCCCATTTCTCTCTCTTCTCTTCACAAACTTTAACATAAAACATAGATTTTTTTACATTTTGAGAGGTCTCCAGCAATGCTTTTAGCTTCAGTCTCAAAACTGAGCCTTTTAATCACATAATGCTTCAAAGTCTCCATCTCAACATTCAAAAAAYAGTTTTACTTTTGTTCAAATGCAGTGGTGCAAAACCTGTTCTTCAAACCAAACATATTGCTGGGATTAAAAAAAAAACCTCACACAAATGCTGTTTGCCTGTGAGAGTCCTATCAAAGCCAAAAGATACTAACAGTTTAGGACGGACTTAATAGCTTAGAATTTAGCTAATTCTTAATTAAAAATTAAAAATAAAAAAGAGTCAAGGATTAGAAATACTTGGGGAAAGARAAGAATCACAGAAGAGTTCAGAAAATTGGATATGAAAAATGGGAGTATGAATTAAAATATATGAAATCAGATTTTAAAAGTCTAAGGCAAAATACTTTTTTCAAAAGTATTCTTATCYTAATTTACCTAGTGAAATTCACTAATGGAAATTTTATTTAAAATAATTAAAAGGGGATTGAAYTGCATTATTTGGGAGAAACTGATTCTACTAAATTTTGAGCAGAGATAGAGGGACTTAGGCTTTTTGTACAGAAAGAACTTGAATAKTGACACAAAATATATACTTGATTTGGTTGCACTGAAAGAATACATTTAATATTCAAATTACTCCTAATACTTACCTGACTACATTGCCCATAAGACTCTATACTATCAGAAAAAGCTATTTTTTAAAAACCAATTTATTTTTATTTCAGTGCTCTCTCCTTGATTTCCTCAGACGAAAAGATGCGTCTATTCTAAATAGACCACTATCAAGAGCAAGAGCTGCCCAGGGAAATGAATATTCATATAACTCTCTCAAAAATTTCTAAGTGACAGAATTTCAAATGGTTATAAACAACAGAAACTTAATAGACTGTTTCATAGATGATAAAGTACAAAAAAATGAGATAGTCCTGCAATACTTTAAATCAGTACTTTTTGACATTAGATTTAACAAGTTTTATTTTAATACTCACTGGAATAGATCTGCTGGATTGAAAAATTGACAATTTTAGATTACCACTTTCCAAAATAGAACTGTTCTTTTAGATTATTGTCCATTTTAATGCTCTTATCAGTGCAGATTATTTTATGCTTTTATCATACAGATGGCTCCACGATGTCACGCAAAGGAGCCTGAACTCAATTTACTTCTCTTGATGCGTGTCCCACCCTGTTGCTCTGCTAGTCCTGCCAGTTTTGAGAGTCAGAAACACCCAGAGTTCCTTCTGCTCAAAGGAAAAACACAAACCTCATTTGACAAAGAGCTAGAAATGGCACTGTGGGTCCCAAGCAGGCACTGCCAGATGCTGTGCTCTAAAGGGTCACCATAAGGAATGTCTATGTGACAGCCAGGGAAAGGACAAAGCTAAGTAATATTCCATGGAGTTCTACCTGTRTCTGATTTACCCTGACACAGCTGCAACTACTGGTACTCCATCCAAACTCCATCCAATAGAAAAAAAAAAATCCTGTTATATGGCCAGAATGGACACATAGCACATTTTTACTACATTTTGTTACAGAGAGAACTTGGGTGCAGCACTTACTTCAATATGCAGCACTTAGTCAAGCATGTCACAAAATGCTGAATTTCACACATACTTCTATTTCAAATGGTTTGAAGCAAGAGAATGAGACCAAAAAAAAATTCTACCACTGATACCTGTATATAGATGCTGATAAATATTTCATAGGCTGACAGGTTTGCYTTCATTGCCAGTGATGGCTGATGCATAAAAAAGGAAGAAAGTGTAGCTAGTCTCCTCCAAGCCAAAGGGCAAGCTCAAGGCACTGAGCCATTGAAGAAATTATTCCAAGGCCGCTGATTGAGCAGACTTGAAAGCCAAAAGCCCTTAAAATAATAAACACAAGCACTCCCCCTCCGTCTTCTTCTACACATTCAGAGTAAAACTGCACCCTAAACAACAGAAAAAAAGACCAGTCTCAGTCCCAGGGGAAAGCAGTGCTCATATTTTACATTCAAAGTGAATGCTTCATAAGTTTGTCCATGAAATACAGCCAAAAGTAAACTTCCATGTATAACTTGTCATTAATTAGACATACTTACTATATACTGTGCACATTTACCCAGGTTTTCTTTTGTATTTCCTTGTTTTCTGCAAGATCTGATCTAYTCTGTCTCACACTGATATCTCAGCCCTCTAAGTAATTTTTTTTCAAAAACAAGATCCAGGATATCCATGTTTTGGCTCTACCTCTCAGTCAGACCACGTAAGATTTGTGCTATTACTTCCACACCCAGAAAAAGAGACAGAGACAGGGCAAAGCCTTTTGATAACACGAGGGCTGTAGGAGTGATTATTGTTACTTGTGTCATTATGGTCTCCAAGAACAACAGCAGACACTACAGTGATAGATGCTGTACAGATAAAAACTGTTCATTTGCCAKGCAACATCAAATTCAACTCAATTCATCAAATAATAGAAGTCCACCGAGAAAAATATCAAAATACAAATCGTTTTAAGACAGCCATTAAAAGTAACTGAGGCCAACTTCCCCCCCACCCAAAAAAAAAGTGGCAAATAATACATTATCCATTCCAAACAAGATATAGCATGAACAACTTCAGAAAATAACTAAAATGATGCATTCACCCCACCCCCTACAGCTGCAGTAGCACAAGTACTTTAGTAATAGATTCAATCTACATGGCAGTGTTCACTTTTTAGGCCATTATTCACTTTCTACATGTACAGAAAGAAAGCACTTAACCCAAGCATTAAGACTTTTTTCCAGGCTCAAAGGAAAGATAATTTACTTCCTACTTACTATCTATTTTTAAAAAGAGAAATATTCAGTATTGGCACAAATCTTCCCCAAGTTTTCCAGCACTTTTCTCTCATATGGAACTGCCAAAGTTCAGGCTTCATCTTAATTAAAGGGAGATGCAGGAGACTAAAAGCTAACCATTAAAAGAAAGAGAATGAAACAGACAAAAAAAATAAATTATTTATTCCAAAAGGGGAGGCAATGAACCAAATTCATCACTACTGTGAGACAAGAGCCATAGAATGCACTGCCTTCTTTCTTGACACTTAATTCAAAGTCAGCCATGCCACAGCCTGGCTCTGCCTATCTGCAGTCACAAGTCAGCCCTGTCAGGTCATCATTAGGCCCACACATTTCCGTCATTTGCCGMCTCTGATTTTCTTAATTAGGTTTGAGAACATGACCTTTCCTACAGATTGCCATATTTAGCAACCAAGAGATGAGATAACGTTATGTGCACAGGTCAAAATCAATATCTAAGCCCTCTGGATACTGCTGTGGTTTTCAGAGCTGAAGAAAACAGATCTCTAGACTCCCAAAGCTTATTTTAGTCAGACATCTGTGAGCTTGGTTAGAATTGAGGGAGAAACAGTAATAATTCATGTGTAAGAGCACAGGGTGTGGGGAGAGATGGGAAGGCTGATTTTTCATTTGTAAAACTATGCTTGCCTTACATGTATACATGCACACTCAGAAAAGCAACTAAACTAGGAAACAAACTCCTTTTTCTTTTAATTTGAGAGGAAGAATAATAAAGATAATACATAAGTAACCTAAAGAAATCCCACTTTCTGCAGCAGCAAATGAAAAATTAACCCCTGATGGATAACAATCTACTTCCAAATGTTTCTGATCCATAAGTCCCACAAGCCTTTTACTTATCTCAAAGAGGCAAAACACCCAAATAAGATTTAGTGTTACTGGCATCTAATACCTCTCCATCTTTCCAATTCTAATCCCATCCCTRGTATGAAATAGACTATGGAGCAACCACTTAGCTACTCAAACAAATACCCTTTGTCATCTCATCTGACTTTCTGCCTCGGATCGATACAAGTATGCTGAATGGGGGGAAAAGAGGAGAGTAACTGATCCCTGTCTCTGGAACATGCTTCCCTTTATATGCAGTGTAAGCCTCACTCTAACAGCAGCTTTTTGAAATAATTCAGAATCTAATATATTCAATTAGCTCTCCTTCTTGGACAAAGGCTATCACCATACATTATCACTGAAAATGTAATTCAGCGTTTTAATTCTTTTAGCCTGATACAGATTGAATAGCTTATGTAGACTACTATTCTCTCTTTAACAGAATGATAAATCATGTCAGGCCTTTCAAAGCTATGAACAAGTAGCCCTGAAATCCAATAACACCCTTTCTTATCTGTGACTTAGCAAAAAGACTAATCTGAACATTAGGAGTGCAGAAGAAGAGGAGTAAATTGGCATCTTAGCAGCCACAGTAGAACCTACGAAGTAGGTCACCACCAGGCAGGAACACAGCAATACATCCTGCTCTGGAATTCTCTTTAGGGAGGGGCTATCCATCAGCAGACACAGCAGATGTCTCTGAGCCAGCAAGGTGTATGTGCCTGGGTAAGACCAGAGAAGGCACCAAAATTAAAATAAACTCAACACCAGAAGCAGGCTTACAGCAGAGGAGAGAATTTAATCCAAAATGGCTCACAAGGCATAAGAGGTCTGCAGTGCCTACATACAGCATCAACACAATTTGGGAAACTGAAGATTTAGGGGGAAAAGACAGCATGCCCCTTCATAGGGTAACAGAAAAAGCATGTGAAGGGTAGGTAGCATGGAGGTTGGATTTTTAAGGAAGAAGATAGAAAAACTCATATTTGATTGGAAAAAATGGGGGGTGAGGAGATGTAGAACAAAGTAGACAAAGAAGAGAGACACCCTCACTCAAATCCCCAAAACACCAGAGAGAGCCTCTTTTGCTTACCTAGTTTGTACCCTGGCTGTCCACTTTACCCCAAGAACCTGCTTCACACCATGTGCCTGTCCCCAAATACTCCTTCCCCCTGTCTGCTAAGGAATAGTTCCTGCCCAGCACAGCTCCCTGGGGCCGTGCTGCAGTACAGARGCATTTACAGAAGTCAGACAAGCAGCTCTCCTCCTCCACCACTGCTTTTCCTTTCCTTTGCACTCCCCCCTTTTCCACATCCAAGCTCCTTCTGAAGCTCCAAACAMCACCTGGGAGCCACATCAAGAACCTTCCAAGCCATGCTCCAAGGGTTTCTGGCACGTTATGGCCCCCAGCACACACCTCCCAGGGGTTTGTCCTGTTTCTCAGGGGCTTCTCACACAGGGATACCCAACCAAGTATCTTCTCCATCATCACACCCCCAATCCAAGGCCCCTGTTCCAGCCTTCCCTCTGCCTCACCTGGGCACTACAACCCAATTGCTTGATTCTTCCCCAGAAGCCCCAGTAGGTGTCACCCAGTCCACAGGGTCTCACTAATCCCTCCTCATCTACTTTTAGTCTCACCCAAGAACCACAACTTGCCAACATTTCCTCTATTATACACAGCTGGGATTTTTCTGTTAAAGACATTACACAGAAAGTAGGTTACAACTACTTTAAAATTTCAATTAGCYACAGAAAAGTATTCATTCATTACTAGATTTATCAATAGACTCACATGCAAAATAYAGCACTGCCTCATTGGACAGATTCAAATAAGAGTGGTGAGCTACTGTTTCAATCAGATTTCATATTACTCAGCTGTTTACAGTTTAAAAATACTTTAAAAATTGTATTTTCCATTTTGCAGAATTCATCTAACCCAAAATCTTTCTTTATAGGTCTCTGTCCATTCCATAAAACTGTAAATATGATAATTTATTCCCTTGCCCCTTGTTGCATGCAACAGTAAAAAAAAAAAAAGGAAGTTGCGTGCTTTCCAGTGTAGCTACTTTAGTAATTCCTAGATAGTCAATTTATATTAGCATGAGAGATTATTCCACTAACAAGGTTTAAATTAATCTATTGCAAAAGTACTGCCTCAGAGAGTTGCCAACAATTTGACCAGCAACACATTCATTTTTTCCTCTCTTGACTCACTGTTTACTTTCCAGCTACACCATGCTCACTTAGCACTAATTAGCTTAATTTACTTCTATTACTTCAGTATTTTATTTTTTTTCTGGAACTTCTTTTATCATCATAAATTTTGTCCTTTCAAAGCTGTGCATCTTCTTTCCCTACATGCTAGCTTCTCTCCTATTCATTCACTTAAGAGCACTAGATCATTTATATTGAACACRTCTTTCCTGATGATCTTTTACTATGCATTTATTTCTCTTCCACCTCGACTAATGGAGTGATATATGGTTCTCAGTGTGCCATCAGCCAACAATTGATCATAGTGTTCTGTTCAAACACATACAGCAATTACTATTACAAACTCCCTATTTCAGAGATTTATATGRTGGTGACATGACTGGATTCCACTCCTACCATGAGATTTCACAACAGTATCACATGTAATAWGACAAATTTTTTCCAATATAAATTATATCTTATGGTCTTATGGACGAAAACCACAGTATAAAATTGCTCAAGCTGACACTACAAAAATATGCTTTGGAATTCAAAGTCTTAAATTGCACTGTTCTTGGCAAAAATTGTGGAATTTTCTTTAAGCCTGGTTTTTGTTAAATTTACTGATTGATGTCTGAACACAAAAAGATAACATTATCCCCCAAGGTAGGTGGTATTTCCTTAAGTGAGGAGTAAYGCTAATTACTGTAAAGAATTACTGACTAATGCTATTTTGATCATTCAAATTTGAAAGAGACTAACATYACATGTTTTAAGGGTTGTTTAAATTTTAGACCAATATTTTCTTTTCTTACTCAGACTAAATTACAGCATGATGTATTCTCTTAACAACAGAAAGTTAAAGTCTAGCATTAAGTTGATTCATCAATCAATGGTATATTTTCTTCTGTTGAAATTCTATGGCAGGTCAAGAAAACAATTAGTATTTAACTGTATAATTCACTTCCCATATACAAAAAGGAGAAACATCCATAACTTTACTTTCATTTGGGTAACAACAAAAATTTCTCTACAGCTATCAATTTCTTCATTTGTTGAATTCTCTTCATGTCTGAATAGGAAATGCTGTACGGTCTCTTTGAGCACAGTACTTGAGATCAGTCTCATATTTAATTATACAGCCTTGAACAAAGACAGTAATGTTTTTTCTTTCCTCTTCCATATGTAGAATGTGRCTATTCATACTTAAGTGCCTCTTGAATTAATTGTAGTTATTAATAGTTGTATTGATTAATAGTTAATGAATTCAAATTATTTTTGTGGACAAAAATATTCTCAACCATATGGAGAGGAAACTGGAATTCAATTATATTGAAAAATGTGAACTGAAAATATACTAATGTTCCAAACTGCAACAAACCCAAAGAATTTTGAAATTATCCAAAAACCACAGAAGTYGCACTCAATTTTGTTTCAAGAAAATATTTGCTGTTATATCTTATAATGGAATAATGAAGTAAATTGCAAAACAAAAAGTTTCTTCAAAACAGAAAAAAAACCCAATACCAGAATTTTTTCAATTGAGTATCTGCTTGTCAAAAATATTAATGAATTCTAGTTTCATCTCTTTTAATTACTCTTAAGAGTAGTGGATGTTTTTAAAGACGACAACACTTATTTCACCATTAATCTATCTAGACCTAAGTGATGGGACCATCCCAAAACTGCCCAGAGCAAATAAAAYCCTCAAAATCCTATTATACAGTCTTTTAATTCTCCAGTGCTCCAGGTCCTGTGTCMCTTGCAAATCAATTAGTCTCCATCACAGTAATTACAACATTCTTAAAAACAAATTGAGTTKTCAAGTTAGCTCCTCCATGACATCCTCAGCATCTTCAGTGCCATTTTTTTAAACAGAGAATGACAGCAGACAAATAAGTRAGCCTCCACTTGGCCCAGTCCCTCTTCATTATAGGGACTGCAACAAAGCCAGGATTCTATTTTCTCCCATTTAAAATCATGTATGGAAAACATCAAACCAGGAAAACAGCAATTCATATTCTTTGTCTCATTTTATCATCACTGTGATAAAAAGAGATGAATGTGATACACACCGGGTATCATTTAATTTCTGGCAATTTTTTAAGAGAATTCACATTAGGATTTAAAAAAAAAAAATCCCTGCAGCAGCCATGGCCACCTACTGACTCCAATGCCACGGCTCCAAGGGAATTCCCTCTAGCAAAATTAAAGTGGCACACAGGTAACAGTTCAGTTTGGTTACTTGAATGTTGAGCAGCCTTGCTYCTAACTTAATCCAACTGTGAAGTCATATACTGTGTAATCCAGGGCAAGAAAGAGGGAAATTTAAACCAACAAGAAAGGGAGGACTTCAACCCACAAGGGAATGCTCTACACAACAGCAAAAAACAACAAAAAAAAAAAGATACAAGGTAAAGATTTTCTACTCTCAAGATTCCTTGAATGTGGCTTTTATTTTTTCCCTTTTTAATAAAAGGCTACCTTTCTCTCTACAGGCAGCTCTTGAAACAGTGATCAGCATAGAGTATCCTAAACCCCCTCCTGATATCCACTGTGTTGTTCTGCTGGCATTGCTGGCAAATCCCCTCAGGTCCCATAAAGCAGCCTATGAGCCCTTCATAGAAGCACAGCAATTCACACCAGTGGAAACTCTGCTCTAATGACTCTACAATGATTTATACCAGCCAAATGTCAGMACCCACTATGGGAAATGGAGATGAACAGTCTTGAAAGGACAGCATCATCAAGAAAAAYGTTGGGKTTTTTTTTCCTTGGGCACAATRTTAGAATAACTAAAACTAACACTGCKGTAACTGATTAAGGAGACTGCTGAAGAGCCACGGGAAAACTGAAGTACAATCAGCTTCTTACTGCTACAAGGCAACACTGAGATGGAGAACCTGGAGAAATTCAAACTCACAAAAGAATTTCTCTGCAGAATTGCTACCATGAGTCCAAAAGCATCTGTGCTCTGTTCAAGGGCTRTCACAGCCTCTGGTACAGACGTTTTCCTCAGGGATGCTCTGTAGGTCACGTCACCAGTCTCAAGTTAAAAAGTGTTCTTTCAGCAAAATCTTCAGCAGGTTGCTACTCTCTGCCATGGGTGAGAAAAGCTTCCTTCCTGCCTTTTTGGTTTTTTTTTGTCTGTTGCTTCATTTATTTTTAAATTTTATTTATTCTTTTTACCCTTCCCATCCAAATGTCAGRAACTGACATCTGGCCACTCCTTCCATTGCTCTATCAGTGTCATGGCAAAGTAAAATGTGAATAATCTGCAGTCTGGGTCTTTCATAGGACAAACAAAATTTAAGGATAGGTCTCACAAGGCTTTTTTGCTTGATCTCATTTATGTTATTTCAGCCTGTAGCTTGATATAAAATGAAAACTTCTCTACAGAATCAAGTATCAAATAAGATCACATTTTTTTCCTCTGCATTTAATAGTTTGCCTGCCTGTCCTCAAGTAATTGAGAAAACYACTTTAAATTTCATAAAAGCCTGCACAGTATAATTTTTAAAAAGTAATGGGGTTTGGGTTTGCCTGTATTTCACTTGGCAAAGTTTTCTTTTGATAGCTAGGCTGTCCTTATTAATATGGGTATACTTTAAAGGAAGTCATAWAATTTAAATTTTACAGGCTAAAAATTAAGTACTAAGCCCTGATGAGGTAAGTATGTAAATCCCTCTCCTTCTCTGGAGATATTCAAACCCACCTGGATGTGAACCTGTGCAGTCTGCTCTGGGTGAACCTGCTTTARCAGCTGGGTTGGACTTGATCATCTCCAGAGATCCCTTCCAAGWGCAGCCATCCTTTGGTTCTGTGATTCTGCCTGTTACAGCTTCAGTATGTATGACAAACTCAGACACGTAATTAGCTGATGATAAAGATTTCGTAACATGTAACCAGAAAGCAGACTGCTGGAATCCTCCTCCTTAAAATTTTATTAATAAACTCTCTGAACTATTCAGGCATAGAACGCTAATATATTCACCTGAGGAATATTTTCACAGTGGGTATCAGTGGAAGTCTGATGCAGGAGAATTAAGCAGTTAAAACATAGTAGTATTRTTTTTAAGTGTCTAAATATTAGCTCTAGTGCTGCATTGTGATCTGTTCCCAAAGAAATGAAGAATTAAGGAGGAGTCTAAATTACCTGATTTCTCCTTACCTTTTCATTTAATTATAAAATTACCAAACAAGCATCTTCAATTGTTTCACCTGCCTCTAAAACAACTGCTGTCAAACAATGCTGCACGGATCACCAGGTAYCCACAGAATGCTTTCTGGTGCTCTCAGACAATTCAGTGAGTCACTGCCTGCCTCTTTGCCACCTGCTAATGTATTAGAAGCAGCTGAAAGAAGTGCATTTTSCTTCCCAATTGTCCCTGTGAAGAACTGGCATTAGCAAAAATACCCTGCTTGGTCATCTGTGAAAACAAGCAAAGCCTGCCCCGAGAAACTGTCCTGACACAGCTCAAACAATTCCTGCTAAGTCAGATGGAGCAGTTTTCCTCAGTGCTGTACAGAGGTGCTGCTGTCTGCCTCTACCTGTATTCCTGAACTCTGAGAAAGCAGAAGGAAGAAAAACAAACACAGATTTAAAACACTAAAAGCTACAGCAGCAATTGAAGAATGAGCCTTCTGGCTAGGACTCATAAGAAAAACTTCTGTGCATGCTGTGGGTGGCTACCAGAGACATATGTACAGTAATTTAATACATTTAAAACCATAAATTTTTTCTCCTCTCTTGCACCTCCCCCCAGCCACTGAATAATTAATGAGTGGAACTGGTATACTGACCTCATCAACATTCTCAAATGCATTGATGACATCATATGGCAGACAGGACAGCAGGTCGATCACAAACCACGTCTTCAGATAATTCATGCGAATCAGCTTGGGGTCAGAGATCACCTCTCCTGCCGGCCCCACAAAGGTGGTGTGGAAATTAAGCACAATGTCGACCAAAAAAATGACATCTACGATGCTGTCGACTACTAGCCATGCCACGTTGTTCTGTTTGGTTTTAAAGGAGACATTGTAAGGGACCAAAATAGCAGTGTAGAAGGTTAAAATCAAGATGATCCAGTCCCAGGTAGTCTTGAATACACAATAATGCAAAATTATATGCGGTGGAGTCTTTGGTGCCTCTTGTTTGTACTGTGGGAGGATTTCAGAACCCAGCTGCAATACCTGTAGTCACGGAGATTTGAGAGGAAAAAGAAAACATGCTTAATTTTATCATGGTATTTTTCATACTGTAGATTCTTAAGTTCAGTACAACAGTTGATAAAAATAGATGTACATTAACTCCTTGTATCACCACCAAATGGTAAGCAAGCCAAGAAAAGTATTCTGTTAAACAAATCAGTACCAAACTGAGAGCAGTTGTTCCTTTTAATGTCATTAATTATTTTTTGACACTAAGTCTAATGTGTGGGTATCCAAGACAAACAGAGGAGAAATAACTCCTTCAGCTATCTCGACAGACAAGACAGATAAATGGTGGGCAAGAATAGGCAGAAAGACAGTCATGAATAGAAATTGAAGGCAAAACCAGGGACAATGCTGCAAACTCCAAGTTCCAGTCCAGTATCAGAACCACTGGACCACGTTTTTTTTCAACATTGGCTATTTAACTTTTCCCTGTACTGTGTCTGAAACAATCTGTCATGAATGTACAGTCCTTTCTTCCTCTTGTCTGGGCTGTGTAGGTTCAAAGCCATAGGTATCTATCGTTAGCCTCAACAAATTCATTCTGGACTTCAACTTTTCATTCAGAGTTCAGTGTCTTAAATATCTGATGGGATAGAATCATTAAGATTGGAAAAGACCTCTAAGATTGTTGAGCCCAACAATTAACCCAGTACCACCATGTCCCCAAGTGCCACGTCCACACATCTTTTGAACACTTCTACATATGGTGATTSCATCACTTCCCTGGGAAACCTGTTCCAATGCTTGACAACCCTTTCACTTGAAGAAGTTTTTCCTGATATCTAACCTTAACCTCCCCTGGTGAAACTTGAGGCCAYTTCCTCTGGTCCTGTCATTTGTTGTTGGGAAGAAGAGACTGACCTCCCTCTCATCACAACCTCCCTTCAAGCAGTTGTAGAGTGCAAATGGTCCCCACTGAGCCTCTTTTTCTCCAGGCTAAACAACCCCAACTCCCCCAGCTGCTTCTCATCAAACTTGTTCTCTAAACCCTTCACTATCTTCCCTGCCCTTCTTCAGACACATTCCAATTTCTCAATGTCCTTCTTGCCATAGGGGGGCTCCAAACTGAACACAGGATTTGAGGGGACCTGACAAGGCACACTGTTGAGCTACACTGCACGAGGTTCGAATTCAGGAAAGCACTACTGCAAAAAATGATTTGCCAGGATGTGTTTTAAACCCTGGACCTCAAGCTGAACACATGCTGACACTGAGCACTGTTTTGCATAACTGCAGTGTCGATCAGCGCTGCCCATTTGATGTCTGCTGTCTCTCCAGTTCTGCCCACTGCTGTGAAAACAGGATTATCATGTATTTGGTTCTTGGGAACTCAAGTTTCCTTCATATACCTATGAATAACAATGTGTTTGTTTATATGCATGAATATACATGAAGGTAAAATAAACACGAAGAACCTGTGTCCAAATAAGAGAAGTTAAATTTTAAAGTTAATTTTACCCTGGATGAGTTATGGATGAAAACTGAAAGGAAGATAGAGGTTTGCTCCAGTGAAATCTGCTTGGTAATGCCAAACTCACAGAATCTGTAAGAGGTATTTAGGATCACGGTTCCTTTCATGTATTTACACACAGTTCACAGCAATAGGAAGCAGAGAAGGAAAYTAAATGGCCATTTTTCTCTGTGAAAARATAACACAGCTAGAGTAGAAGGATGTCTTCTTTTCATGCTCCTTATCTCAGCTTTTTTAATGACAATTATTTAGACATGGATTTTATCTTCAGGCTTTTCTGAGTGTCTTTGGGTTTTGTTGGTTTTTTGTTTTGTTTTGTTGTTTTGGTTTTTGTTTTGTTATTTTTTTGTTTGGGGTTTTTTGTTTTTTTTTATTGGTTGATTGGTTTGGTTTGGTGTTTGGGGAGGGTTGTGAACTGGTGGGATTTTTTCTAACTGTTTCAGCCAAAGGGGACAAAAGAAAAAATCAGATACAAAAGTTCTACTTGGACAAAACAGTCTGGGATGAAATTCCCTGCTGCTTTGAACCTCACATAATCACTTACTCTTGTACACAACAGGGGTCAGATGCTGTGAGACYGCAGCTCCTTGCACATGTGTAAAYGAGAACAGGAATTGCAAGCCTGCTRACTTTGAGCCCAGTATGTTCTCCTGAAGAGAATTAATGTGACCTGCTCTGACAGACCTGCATGTTACCACAGAGACATTGAGAGCTGGAAAAATTTCAGTTTAAAAAAAAAAATAGGAGGACTCAGTACTTTTGTTTCACTGAGTTTCTAGAATGACGGCAAAGAGAAGAAAGGAACATTTCACCTGCAGACCCAGCTAGGACTCAGATGTATTCACTACAGTATTACAGTCTTATACTCCTAAGCCTGATTCATGGAGGTTCTCCCTAGTACCAAA